>NC_136497.1:115381911-115531911 GCF_053919585.1 Euprymna scolopes
AATGAAAATAGGCATTACTTAATGCGTTACTTTTTTTGAAAATGCCATTAGTTATTTTAAAGGTGTCAATTATGCCCACAATAACTCTATTAATTCTATTTAATAATTTCGTTCATCTCATAATATTACCTATCATTTCATTGAGAATTTATCTATCTCATTAACTATTATCATCGAGTGACTGCTGACTACTATGTGAAGCGACTGGCGACTCATTATTTAAAAAATATATTTGCCTTGCGCGAAAGCGTCAGGACACCAAATGTTTTTTTACTTCTAACTATCGTAATAATTAAGTAGGTGCTTTCACTTTGCGATGACATGATTATTTTTGCCTTTAAATTCTTTTGTATTTATATGTTTAAAAATTGTATAGCGATCTTTCTCGTTGTGTACCGGATATTTGTCGATGAAATATATGCAAAATCTTTCCTTTATTTCATTCTAAATACTTTTTTTTTTTTTTAATATTTTAAAATGATGCATTTGAAGAATGTTATTTAAATTTTTTGTTTGGAAATTATAAGATTTTTTTTATTTTTACGACTTTATACACAATGCATACACTTTCGCATGATGGCGGTATGTGAAGAAGATGTGAAGAGAGAGCGAGAAAGGCATAGGTATATACTAACAGAGAGTGAAAAAATATTCACACTCCTATAACATTAAAAGTCTGTGTCCGCTTGTCACGATGTTGTTTTGTTTGTCACGTTATTTGGGGACATACTTTAATACTAATAAAACCGATGATTTAATTTTTATTTAAATGCAATAATAATGTCTCCAACAACCGATACCCATTACAAATAGCACCCTACCAAAGAATTCTTCCTTAAAACTACTCAGCCTGACATTCATGGGCAATATGAACTGGAACAAATACATTAAGGACATTGTGAAGGCTGCTGTAAAGAAGGTGGGTCCCTTCTATCGAGCTAGAATACTACTCACACATGAAAGTATCCTGTACCTCTATAAGGCCACCATTTGACCATGCATGGAGTATTGTTGCCACATCTGGGCTGGTGCATCTATCACTAGACTCTCCCTTTCAGATAGGGTCCAAAAAAGAGTTTTTAATTTAGTACGTTCCATTTTGTCAACCAAGCTCTAACCTCTGCCCCAACGCGGCAATGTTGCATTTCTGTGTCTGGTTTACAAGTATTTTAATGGAATGTGCTCTGATGAACTCATTGTACTTGTGCTTCCTCAACGTACATATCCCCTACAAACCGCCTACAAACAAAATATCACGTCTTCACAGTTGAGGTCCCTAAACGCCAGAAAACTTTCTATTCTTATAATGTCCTCCCTCGAACAGCTAGGCTTTGGAATTCGTTTCCTGCTTCCCCGACTGTACTGGCATGCAGAAGGTTAAACGTAACGTAAACCTCGTTAATCTTTTTTTAGACAAAGTTCTAAATCGATCCAAATGGCGATATGCCTTGTTTAGGATGAACGTGAGTAAAAAAAAAAAAGAAAAAAAAAAGAAGTTTGTGTTAAAAGTCAAGTTAATGCAATTTTATGCACGTTTATTAGATTTTCTTAAGAAAAATTAATTTCTCGTAGATTTTTGATATTTAGTAGTTTTCCCCTAAAATATTCCAAATGTTATTTTTTTTCTACTGTGCTTCAGCAGCTTCAAAGATCCGCAAATAAAGTAACTAAAAAGAAATCTTTAATAGTTTAGAGTGGGGATCACTTTACTAAATGTAGTACTAAATATATTATCTTGGATTTATTTTATATTATGTACATTTTGTTGCACTCAAAAGCACACTTGAAAATTATATATCTATTTTTACTAAATAATAGATAAATTTAATTTATTTAAAACGCAACAATATTTATAACATAAAATAAATCCAAAGTAAATTTTAGATTTAATTTAAATTAAATATTTATACCTTTCGTTATAAAGTTTATAGAAGTGCACTTGGAAAATTGAAAATGTTAAATTAAATCTTTACTTAAAAAAAAAATGTTTTTAAAAAACGTTCTTGCAAGAAATGCTTTTCTAACTTGTTAGAATTTTGTGTGAAGTGAATTTTATTGCACGTGTGAAGATTTCGTTTATAGAAAAATGAATTACCTCCCTTACACTTTTGCCGACTTATCTCCCTTGCATAATCAGGTCTGTTTCTTTTAGAACCATCAAACTCGTGCCATTTATATTATAGCGCTGTGAGGAAATACAGATGTTTGAAGAATTGATGAGCATTCAGTGAAGGAATATGTTACGTAGAAACACATTTAATAAGTTGAATCAATCCGACCACACAGTGTGATATACAAAAAAAAAAAAAAAAAACAAAAAAAAAACACTGTTATGAAAATAAAGCTTAGAAACGTTTTAATGCCGTGGAGTAAGCGCTAGAATATATTTGACTTATGTATTTATTGATCATATCTCAGTAAAACAAAACATTTTAAACAGAGTGTCATTCTTCCTCTGCGGCCATTTTTTATAATAATAATAGAGCATTATTATTATTGTAAAATACTTACGAGCCACTCGCGGATCAAGTGTATAAGATTGTCAGTCGGATAGTCAAACAGTATTACCAGAGGCCTGAGAGCTAATGGCAAATTAGTCACAGTTTGTTTACTTAGGACGATGCCTTTGTTTTAACATGGGGGGGGAGTCACCACTTATCAAGGCCCAGAGGCCACTCGAGGATAAGGGTTAATTAAGTCATTGTGATTTTAGCGTAGTAAACATTAGTAGGAATTTTGTAACTTGGATTACTTAGGGAGGTGGTTCAATAAGAACTTGTTCACGTTGGACTTGACGACAACCAGATTGTAGTCAACTGGAAAGCAAGCAAACGGAATAGAGTTCCACAGGCGAACAGTTCTGAAACAAAAGCCCTGTTCATGGAATCTACGTGTAGGTGTAGGCACAGATAAAGAGTGTGGGAAATTGTTGATAGCGGTTCTGGCTAGACAAGAGTTTTTCATGAAAGTTTGGCGAGGGGGAGGCATAGATTGAAGCTCAGATGAGCAACTGCCGTGAAAATAACGATAAAGCAGGGACAGGCTCGATACGTCTCTTCTGTGGGAAAGAGGTTGCAGGAAAGAGAAAAGGACATCCCCAAGAAGTCTACTTTGAACTCTGTCAAGACAGGATAAGCTGCTTCTAGCAGCTCCTGCCCAGATGTGGCAACAGTACTCCATCATTGGCCGTACCTGGCTTTTATACAGGTAGAGAATTGCATCAGTAGTGAGATATCTACTGGAGTTGTAGAAGGATCCCACCATTTTTCCAGTGATCTTGGCAGTCTTAGGCAGTATTTTTTTTTAATGTTCGTAGAGAACGATGGCCATTATTTTTTAGGAGGATGCTAGTCTACTACAAAGGACCCGGATATATTTCTGTATAAATATTTAGTAGATAGGCAGGGATCTGTTGGTTGGCTATGTCTCACAGGCATTTTTTTTTCTGAGCATTTCACATAAAATTGGGTTTGTATGTCTTTAAGAGAGAGAAGGGCTGTTGACATTTTCTTTAAACAAGGTTTTTGATATTCAACATTTACATCGTACTATATAAAGACATATTACTTTTGGGCACGACTTGAAAAAACTAATAAAGCAAACATATATTTTATTAGTTTGTTCAAGTGTAATTTTTTGTAATTCAGTCATAGATTTCTTGTCTATAAGACAGGATATTAAAGTTTTGTAAATTTCTTATCTAAATCACATAACATTTGGATGATAAAAACTTAAATTGACCGACTACATGACAAAAGACTCATTTCTGTACATTTGAACAAAGATGTAGTGGACCAAGTAGGGAATGTGCACTCCGACCGACTTCACCGCGAAGAAAAAAAAAAGAAAAAAGAAAAAAAACAGAAGAAAAAGAAAGAAAGAAAGAAAAAAGGACACCTTTCCCGTGAGTCGTGACACCGGTTTGACCTTCACCTTCGCAGTTCGCACGCTTTGGCTCTGTAAACAAATATCGCAACAGGAAAACTTTTTTAAACCAAATTTTGTATTGATATATATATTTTTAAATAAAAAGAAAAACAGGTTAAATATTATATCGCGACAATAAAACTTTTTAAAATAAACTATGTATTATTGCTGTTTTTTTTTAACATACATTTTATAAAAACTGTTATATTATTATATCGCGACAAGAAAACTTTGTTAAACCAAATTTTGCATTAATATATTTTTTGTTACGAGTTGTATTATTGTATCACGGCAATAAAACTTTTTAAAACAAAGTTTGGGTTGCTTTTTTTAAATATATATTATTTAATCGTGGCTAAGATTAAATGGCGTTTAAGCAACAAAAACTATGATCTAGGGGAGATAACCAGCATAAACATAGCAGAAATGAGCATATTTTGGAAGATATAATTTGGGACGCTAAATAATCAGTGAAACAATGAAAGAATGTAAAATAAAAAAAAAACAAAAACTGATTACACGAATTATAGAGTCACGGAAATTGCCGAAGCAGTTTACGAGAAGAAAGCAAGTTAGTGATCAAACTATACCTGAATGAGGTTAGTCCCGGAATCAATTTTGTTTACTAAATTTCTAGGGTAAACTACAGAATAATTTAAAAAAAAGATATCCCCTCCCCATGTTAAAAGCGGATTTCGAAATAACGTTACTATTTCAGCACGGACCTTTCTCTAAAAGAGTACCACTTTTTTTTAATGTAAATGAGCATCACAATTTCTCTTATTTCTTTTTGGTTTGTCCGATTAATTCTGATTCATTTTTTCCTTTTCTTGATGGAATAGTAAGGCGGGCAAAGATTCCGTGTTGCGCTTGTCTAGATAGACAAGTGAACTGTAAAGTTTGACTTCACACTTTTAATCATAACTAGAAATTGACAGTTTAAATACTTCAAAATCTCCTTCAGATAGCGAAGTAAACACGTTTTCCCCATTATTATCTACAATATAAATCTCACCTGTCTGTCTGCCTGTCTGTCTGTCTGTCTGTCTGTATGTATGTCTGCTTAAAACTTTCGATTGAGGCGACGGATTTTCACAAAATCGATATCGTTTTTAAGCTCAACCCTTCGGACGACAATATCGAAAAAATGACTAAAAAACATTAATTCCTTCACCCTCAACTGGAAATTGTCTACAGGGAGGGGTCACTTTGTTCACCGATATTTTCGAAAATGATCGCCTTTTTTCGATTGACTAGCCTTAATTTAAACCGTCCCCGCAACCGCAAAGACTTCACGTTTTTTTTCACGTTCTTTTCCTCCTTCGCGGTACGGGTTCGAGCCTACTACAACATTTTTTTTGCTCAACACACACCTGCAAACACCCGGGCAACGCCGGGCACCCAGACTAGACTATTATATAAATCTCACCTGTCTGTTAGTGTGTGTGTGTATGTATATATGTATGTATGTCTCGCTAAAACATTGGATACACGCGACTAACACTGAAAAAATTGGTATCGTTTGAAAGCTCAGTTGCTTGGCCGAGACATATCCAAAAATTGGTAAAAAATATACATTATTTCAGCGGAAACAGGTCCGTTTTCTATAAGGAAGGGTAACTTTTTCCGTCGAAATTTTTGCAAAGTCATTCACGCCTTGCGACATGGACGTATGCATAAAAGATGTTATTTTGAACGCTCGTGACGTCACAAGTTGCGTAGGCGAGACGACTAGACGGTTTTCTTTTTTTTCACCTCCTTTTACGCTACAGGTCTGTCTGCTTACTACTTCTTTTATTTATTTTATTTGCGTTCGCACGGGTACTCGCTGCTTTTTTCGTTTTTTAGACGGTTTTGAAACATATTTTAGGGCTCCGTAGATCAATATCCTTACCATAAAACCTCTCCACACTCGGGCAACGCCGGATACCCCCGATAGTCTATAATATGAAAAGCAAAATGTGTGTATGTGTGTGTGTGTTTGTATGTCTGCCAAAAAACTTCCGACAGATGCGTCGGACCGTGATAAATTCGGTATTTTCTTAAAGCCCGATGTATCGGCTGACAAATATCGAAAAATTGGCCTAAAACATTAATTCTTTCACCGTCAACTGGGCCGTGTTGTTACAAAGAAGGGTAACTTTTTTCGTCGACATTTTTGCAAGTCATTCAAACCTCGCGTCAAGGACGACAGATAGAAGACGTTATTTCGACCGCCTGTGATGCCACAATAGCCATGCGCACATTGTTAAGAAGACACCCCAAAAGTAAATGAAGGTTTATCAAGTCATTTCGATACAAAAAAAAGAAAACAAATAAAAAGAGGGAAACAGTTTGAATTCGATAAAAAAGTAACTGACAAAATGTAGAAAAAACACGAAATGTTATACGTATTTATAGCAAGGCGTAACCCTGTTTTAATGTTGAAACTTCAACCTTCACCCCCCAAAAATAACAAAACAAAATAAAAAAAGAAACCAATCCGTTACATGAGGGCGAATGTGAAACCCATAGGTTGTGACGCGGCCCCGTTATCCACTGCTCCACCATGAGGGTATTGAAATTATGTGTTTTTGTTCTCTTTAAACCTAATAACAGAGACCGTAATGAAATGAGGTCAATTCGTGATGACGGTTCTCTTTCTCTCTTTCTCTCTGTGTTTGCTGGTACGATGATTTTATCTATCTCTTTGTCGCTTTCTGTGTGTCTCTCTCTCACTGTCTCTCTTTGTCTCTTCTCTCTCTCTCTCTAGTTTCGGTAAACGGTTCGAGTGTAAACAAAACAGATATAACTCTCGCTTTGACTCTGTCTCTGTCTATCGGTCTCTCTCTCTCATTCTCCCTCTAAACCCATTTAGAGAGAGAGAGACACACACACACAGAAAGAGAGACGGAGAAGGAGAGAGGGATAGAGTAAGATAGTAAGCGAGAAGCAAATACCTCCGTGCTGTTCAATAATCACTTTATTGAATGTAAAGCGGCAGCCTCCTGTATCGATTGACGTCATGCTGGATAATGGCTTGCACGATAGTTTTAGTTTACAGAATTGTAATCTGGAATAAGTGATCGGTGTGATCTAAGCCAATCAGAATAGCAAGAATGTTATGAGGGATAACTTATTATTTTTTCGAATCGACGAGCGGGAATTTAACGTTTGGGATATTAGTTTATGAATCGGTTATGAAGGGTGTAACCACAATATACATACCATGTGTAGAAATTCCTGCAGTGTTTATGGGGATCAGTAGGATGACTCCAGCAATAGGGGGAAATCGGGACTACTTCCTCTGTAGGTTTATCCGATAGTGCTGGTGTAGCTCCTCGGAAGGAATCTAGGATTTTATTTGAACATCTGGATGTGTCAGAGAAGTCGTTATACAGTTACATTAGATAGTGGCTAATAGGCTAAACATAAGACAAGAAATTTCTATATGGCATCTTTTGTTGTAAACCTTCGGTATTTTGGTCCAGAGGAAAAAAATTGCGACGTTTTTATTATATATAGGGATAAAAAAGCAATTCAAAGTTTGGTTTGAAAGTTTTATTGTCGCGACATCATATAATATATATATATATATAATATATATAAGATATAACAATTATTATTATTATTATTATTATTATTATTATTATTATTATTATTATTATTATTATTTACAAGAATATATGATAAATCAAAGTTTAGTTTAATATGTTTTATTGTTAAGATATAACTTTTATCCTCACAAGATAACTCGTTTCATTATTATTATTATTATTATTATTATTATTATTATTATTATTATTATTATTATTATTATTATTATTATTATTAATGATAATAATAATAATAATAATAATAATAATAATAATATATATATATATATATATATATAAATGCAAAGTTTGATTTTTAATTTTTTATTTTCGCGACATGATAATTTAACTCGTTTTTATTATTATTTAAAAGTATATATCAATACAAAGTTTACTTTTAAAAAAGTTTTCTTGTCGTGATATTTGTTTACAGAGCCAATGTGTGCGAACTGCAAACTGCGAAGGTTAACCTCAACCCGGTGTTGAGGAATAGATTTCCCTGTTTTCTTTCTTCGCAGTGAAGTCGGTCGGGGTACATATTTTTACTTGATCCTATATAGTACTGTAATCACATCTGCGGAGATTCCACAGAGAACTGTAACCTTCGTAAATAGAAGGGAGCCTAATCACTTTAAAATGATGTCGCGCCTGAGCTGGAAGCAAGCAAGAATTGTCGAGCGGTCAGAGTCGATCATGAATGCAAACTTTTTTTACCAAAACATTAGAAAATTAAAAAGCAAAATATAGAACCTGATTTATACTGAAACTGAATTTATTCAATCGTAAGAAAAATAAGAATGAATTCAAAATGGAAAAATTGTGTTTTTTTCGCAGAAACAACTTTCTTGAAATAAACATTCAGTTTTTTTTCAAAAATCTATAAAACTGTTGACATATTTTCTTTTTCACAAATTTGATTACTTAAAACAGGAAGTCCGGTTTAGTAAACGGAACATTTTATATCAATGCGAAGTTTTTATCTGACACCGTTCCCGCCGGACTTCCAGTCGCCTATTCTTCTACATCGCCATATAAACTATTCTCTTTTTTTTTCTTATAAATCCTTATAAGAAAATATACAGTTAAAAGAAAAATAATTCAACCTTATGTTTGCTGTATTATCAAGAAAAAGGATTGTAGAAAAACATTTCATTGAAATATCATTTGAAAATGGGTTCATTTTTAAATTAAAATTGAAGTCACCTGTGAATTTGTAATCAAATGTACTTTCAACAAATATAAAAATTCACAGTATTTTCCTGGCAAAAAAAAAATTCCCTTTGCACATGTCTAAACGTAAAATATATTTTTTTTTATCTTTCAGAAAAATAATACACAGTTACTTTTGGACTCCCTCATAGTTTCTTATGACTCCCTCATAGTTTCTTCACGAATTAACAGAAATTAACTACCATTCGTCAGTACTGTCGTCGCTGTTCTTTATTTTGTGACGTTAGCAGGTCACGGGATACAGCATTCTATTTACGGAAGTCACACCCGAGCACTTTTACTTGCTTTGAAATATTACAAAGTAAACTTCATAACCTGGTTTTCTTCTCTGAAACTCCGTTCTCACAGAAGGGACATTGCTAATCGTTCTATATCATATGACTATTTCCATTGTCCAACTAAGATTACATCTCTGTACGTACTTATCCCCCATGTAAGACTTTCTCAACAAAAACACGTCTAGCTTCAAACGCTGCTAAGTATGCCGCAATTTTATGCGTACCTAAAATGAAGCGGAACTTCGTTTAACTTGCCACAGTGCAAAATATTTATTTATATTTATTTTTCTCTGTATACATACAATGAAGCAGAACCCGCATAAGCAGAGTTTCTGATCAAGATCTTATAAAACTTAACCACATGACTGCTCTCCTGCGAACTACAACATGTTCGTTTTCAAATCAAATTTCAACAAATATCTGCCGAGTCGTCCTTGTGGAAGTAATTATAGGTCTTAATCTGTTAGTTAGACTATTCTATCATCTGACTGAAATGCTCAGTCTTACCCAAGTGCGGTATTAAAGCTTAGTATGTAATGAAATATCTATTAGTTTCAGAAAGTTAAAACCGCCACACATTTATCTCGTATAAATGCAATGTAACTGCGCTTATTAAACTGGTACATATTAATCGTTCATTAATGAGCGAACCCTTATCTCCATTACCAAAGAATCCCAACTTTAAATATTTTACTACGTGCACCTTCCGAAACCTCGTGGCACATTTTTTTTTAATTATCCCCTCCTGTACAATACTTAGCAGGAACATATATACTCTGATGACAGTCGCATTTATTTTCTAATCCGTAATTTTTAGTTGAAGACTCTTGATTTATAATCCAGTCAACAATGTCTCTATTTGCAGAGTATCAGTGTCCAACCATGTCTTCAAGAAAGCGCTGGATCTACTGACCCGACGCCAACTAGTGCAACAAGTTCGACTTCAGAGTATGGCAGCCAGCGATTAAATTGTAAGTTTACAAAGCAAGGTTTTCCCCACGCTTTCTTTTTGCCCTTCATTTCTTATCCATCGGTTCAGGCTTTTAACCATTTGTCGACTCGGCGTGTTTTCCGTGATATAAGCGTTGTTTATATTTGAAAATGAAATACGTTTGTAAGCCAAGTTACAACGCAATATTTTGTAAAACAAACAAATATTTATTTGTCTAAAATATATATTTCAGCTATAGACGCTATCTTCACAATTTTATAGATTTCTTCCTCATCATGGCGAGGAAAAATACGAAAAAAATGTATAAAATTATGAACATTCCTTCTATCGCAAAAACATTAATTTGCAACAAATAAATATTCGTTTATTTTACAATATATTGCGTTGTAAATTGGCCTACTAACTTATTACATACGTATTTTTCTTTTATTCTTATGTTTTGGTTTAAATTCAAAATTTAGGTAATTTTAAACATTTTAGTTTTTCAGAGGTTTTCCTTGAAAGTTAAACTTGAGGGGCCGCCGGGACACAAAGCTTTATTAATTAACCGATCAAGAGAATAGAACTATAAAATGAGAACCATATATATCGACAAAATTCAAAGAACACAAACTCATACCTAAAAAAAAATATACGTAAACGAAAATAAAAAATGATAAAACGCCATCGAGAATTGCAAGCGAAAAAGAAACAAAAAGAAACAAAGAAAAAAAACAAACAAAAAAAACAACAAATAAACAAAAAACCCAAAATATTCGATGCAAAGTGAGTGAATATCACTTCCTGGGATACAGATTTACATATAGACCGAGGAAAGTTCAACATAAATGATCAAAGACTTGTTCACTTTTGTGTTGGATTTGAAACTTACAGTACCGATGTTTTTCTTATCTTGTGTAAAACGTGTACATGGATATATATTATGTACTTATTTTGAATTTTCTTTTCGAGGTTCATGCCTACAAATCATACACATATTCATATATTTATGTGTGTGTGTGTGTGTGCATTTTCTCCCCTCGCTCCTCTATCCCCTCCCTCTCTGTCTGTCTGTCTGTCTGTCTCTCTATATCTCTCTTTACAAACGCCTGTCATGAATTATCACAAAAAGTAATAAAACTTTCATTATACTCTTCGTAATCCAAATAACAATGTACACACACACACACACACACACACACACACACACACACACACACACACACACACACACACACATATATATGAATATTGTTATGCAGTGTTGTTATGCATATATATATATGTCGTTATGCATATATATATGTTATTATACATATATATATATGTTGTTATACATATATATATGTTGTTATGCATATATATATGTTGTTATGCATATATGTATGTTGTTATGCATATATATATGTTGTTATACATATATATATATGTTGTTATGCATATATGTATGTTGTTATGCATATATATATGTTGTTATGCATATATATATATGTTGTTATACATATATATATGTTGTTATGCATATATGTCTGTTGTTATGCATATATATATGTTGTTATACATATATATATATATATGTTGTTATGCATATATGTATGTTGTTATGCATATATATATATGTTGTTATGCATATATATATATGTTGTTATGCATATATATATGTTGTTATGCATATATATATGTTGTTATGCATATATGTATGTTGTTATGCATATATGTATGTTGTTATTAGTGATGGAGCAATTAATTGGAATCGGAATCGGAAAAATCGGACCATTTTGAGGTATCGGAATCGGTATCGGCATCAGAAAAATGTGTGCATATTTTCTGATGCCAAAACAATTCTTTTAATTGTTCTTTTTATTTGAATGTGTTTTAAGCAAAATCTTCCTTTGCTGGTAATAATAATAATAAAAAAATAAATATTTATTGATTTTTAACTACCAGTAAAACTAAAATCGATAGCTGATCATTTACAACTGTATCTTTTTCGTTTAGTAAAATATCTCCACATTAAACATACGTTTTTATGGGAAATCAGGGAAAAATAACAACTCTATAGTTAAATATTTAGAGATTTATAAAGAATCGGAATCGGGAATTTAGTACGGAATCAGTAATTGTATCGGAATCGGGAAAAATACTGGAGTCGTCCCATCACTAGTTGTTATACATATATGCATATTGTTATGCATATATGTTATATTCTTATATTGAATTTGATCATCGAGTTGCTTTCTGCCTTAATAAGTGGTGACACATCAATTAAAAATATATATCACACACGATCGTCTTGTCCACTTTTTCGTTTTATTTTTTCTCTCGCAATAATCTGCTAGTTCTCTTTTTCCATCCTTGTTTCTTTGTTCTCATCTCTTTATACCATCAATAAAACGTATTTTTCTTCATCTTTTCTTCATGTCACGTTTTTTTTCTTCTCTATTCTTGTTGTCTTGTATTTTATCCCTTGATCTCATTTTCGTTTAGCAAGAAAGGACCAAGATGACGGCCAATAACTTCCGGCAAAACAGAAGCAAGATGGCTACTTTTAAGCACTGAGAATGCAGATGAATGAAAAAACAAAAAAAAAAAAAAAAAAAAAAAAAAAAGCACACCCGTTTGGTTAAAAGAAAAGAAATTTGCTTCAACGCTCATAACATTCCTGGAAGGCATTCATTATACATTTTCAAAGTCCACAAAACTAATTTTAAGATATGAAATCCTCAAAAAAGAAAAAAAAAATACAATTTTTCACATTTTCTCAGATTCCTGTTGATTTTATCGCCGCTTTCTTTGTCTTCTCTTTTATTTACTTTCATGTTAATTGATGTTATTTGATAAAAAACAAACTTTCTGACTTAACGCCATGTTAGCATTACCGTAATTTAGAAGTGCAGCATAAGAGTTAAAAAATTCATATGGGATCTTCATAAAAAAGCACGGCAAAAATACACGCCACCCAAATCCAAACCCAAACAGACAATGCATGAGTTGCAGTTAAAATAAAACTTGTACTTCAACAAAGAATGGGATCAATTCGTGTCATTGAGTATCGATTAACCCCCCCCAGATATATCGATTAAAAAGAACAGATACTTTCATGCATGTTTAAATTAAAAATAAATAAATATAAAATTATTTGTACCAAAACAGTTTTATTTCGACTTCCGCTTTTTGTTTAGTCAAGTTTTGCACGTGCAATACAATGGAAAGTCTCATCTACTTTATAAACTAAACCATTTCAGTAGTTTCTGGGCCTTGGGATCAAGATCAAAGTGTGGTATCTGTTCTTCAGATGCTATAATTCAATTTCTTGTTCTCTGTTAGTGGACGAGAAATCCTTCAGAACTGAGACCATTTTTATTTTTTGTTCCTTTTCTCCACATTAAAAAAACGACCCTGGTGTGTAACTCTGTCCCGTGGAGAGACATTGTAAATAGGAACTAATACATTTCAGTTTAATTTTAAAACTTTACATAAAATCATAGTCTTTACTTTGAAATAATTCTTTTTGGAAACGATTTCATATTTAATAAAATATGTTATAATCAAAATATGCTTCTAAGTGTTTAGTTTGGAAATATTTTAAAAAATTTTAGATTTTGGAAGGATAAAACTATTTTTAAAGTAAACTTTAAAAACATTTTGTTCTATAAAACTATTTTGAATAAAATTCAAATCAAGACTAAATGCACGATTACACAGACGTTTACACACGTGCCTCACACGTTATATGAAATGTACGTCGCAAACGAGACTGAGACAAAGAATAAGCCGAACTCACTTTTTCATAAAAAACGACATTTATTCCCTCATTCTCTCGTCACGCGTGACTTCTCGTAGACCGAGGCAACTTTTTATTATGGCGCAGGTTAAAGTGCTTCATTGTTTGAACGTCAAAAATGTACCAATTGGGAATACACCACGAACATATGGAAGCATCTGTAAGAACCCATGAGTTCAATTCTGATCTTATTGGACAAAAAATTTACTACAGCATAAGCAGCGGTCATGTTAACATTGCTGAATGGATAAAGTCCTGTCGTTATTTATATATCAAATCTAGTGTAGTATGTTGGAAATAGTAGAAATAAAAAGATAAGGAATAACTGTGATTTAAGTTATAAGGGATATTTAAGTTATATTACGGAATTCCTCGTTGAATGTGAGTTTTGTAAAAGTAGATAATTGTAAAAAGTGTTAAAATATTGTACACATTTTGTCAAATACAAATAGTTGGAAGAAGCAACTATTACAAAATAAATGTAACACATTTTCAAAATCTGCTCATATTTTATTAAAACATGCATTAGGACATGCTCTCAGCAATTAATGGAACGAATTAGTATATGAAACCTAAAAAACGGGAGAAACTCAATTTTTATTTATTTATATTGAAAAAATTACCCTTGGGCCACTTTTAATTATTTATTATTGTTTTGAATAGAGCTTATCTTCAAATATATTTTAATAATAATAAAATTAAACTCTGATACGTGTACACACGCACGCAAACACATACACACACGCATATATATATATATATATATATATATATATATATATATATATATATATATGTCACTAAAGTAGTCATAAGAATGAAATACTAAAGCAACTTTAACAACTGAAATAGAAGAAAAAATCTCAATTATTCCAAGGTTGTTGAATGTCAAGCATTACAAAAAGAGAAGTAATTTTGGGTTACTACTTGAAGGTAGACGAAATGCCAAGGTTTAATTTTCAGTTAATTGGATTTGTCTTTTCGAAAAACTCTCATATGATAATTGGCAATTATCATCATTGTTAGGAAACATTGAGAGCAGTTTTTATTTTAGCTCGCAATTCATTGCGATTTATCAATGCTACTTTATTGTGTATACTTCATCTTTGTACACTGTATGGTCACAATTCATGTCGATCCAACTGAAAAACTCTATATTTACTTGCCTCCTCACGAAGGCAAAGCTGGTTGAGAACAGATTAAGTGTACTATCATGAGATGAGAGTACACTTTACTCCTAGCCATAGTCTACAACTAATTAAAGCGATTCATTGGACGCATATGGTTATTTCTTATTCGATACTCCCTACATAAATGTCACAAATACTCATTATTGGATAGTTTTACTACCGGGCGGCGGTCAAGCATAGAGTGATAACACTGAGATTATATACTGTTATAAAAATATGAAATTATATACTGTTATAAAAATATTAAATTATATACGGTTATAAAAATATGAAATTATATACGGTTATAAAAATATGAAATTATATACTGTTATACAAATATAAAATTATATACTGCTATAAAAATATGAGAGTATATACTATTATAAAAATATGAAATTAAATACTGTTATAAAAATATGAAATATTATACTGCTATAAAAATATAAAATTATATACTGTTATAAAAAATGAAATTATATACTGTTATAAAAATATGAAATTATATACTGATATAAAAATATGAAATTATATACTGATATAAAAATATGAAATTATATACTGATATAAAAATATGAAATTATATACTGTTATAAAAATATGAAATTATATACTGATATAAAAATATTAAATTATATACTGTTATAAAAATATGAAATTATATAATGATATAAAAATATGAAATTACATAATGATATAAAAATATGGAATTATATACTGTTATAAAATATGAAATTATATACTGTTATTCAAATATGAAATTATATACTGTTATAAAATAGGAAATTATATACTGTTATGAAAATATAAAATGATATAATGTTATAAAAATATGAAATTATATACCGTTATAAAAATATGAAATTATATACCGTTATAAAAATATGAAATTATACACTGTTATAAAAATATGACATTATATATTGTTATAAAAATATGAAATTATATACTGTTATAAAAATATTAACTTATATACTTTAAAAATATAAAATTATATATTGTTAAAAGTTAGGAAATTATATACTGTTATAAAAATATGAAATTATATACTGCTATAAAAATATGAAATTATATACTGATATAAAAATATAAAATTATATATTGTTATAAACATATAAAATTATATACCGTTATAAAAATAGGAAATTATATACTGTTATAAAAATAGGAAATTATATACTGTTATAAAATATGAAATTATATAGAGTCAATAAAATATGAAATTATATACTGTTATACAAATATTAAATTATATACTGTTATGAAAATATGAGATTATATATTGCTATAAAAATATGAAATTATATACTGTTATAAAAATATTAAATTATATATCGTTATAAAATAGGACATTATATAGTGTTATAAAAATATGAAATTAAATACTGCTATACAAATATAAAATTATATAATTTTATAAAATATGAAATTACATACTGCTATAAAAATATAAAATTATATACTGTTATAAAAATATGCAGCTATATATTCTCGTAAAAATATTAAATTACATACTGTCATAAAATTATGAAATTATATATTGTAATCAAAATATGAAATTATACGCTTTTATAAAAATAGGAAATTATATACACTTATTCAAATATTAAATTATATACTGTCATAAAGATATGATATTATATACTCTTATAAAAATCTGAAATTATATACTGTTATAAAATATGATATTATATAATGTTATAAAATATGATATTATATAATGTTATAAAAATAGAAAATAATATGCTGTTATAAAAATCTGAAATTATATACGGTTAAAAAAATATGAAATTATATACGGTTAAAAAAATATGAAATTATATACGGTTATAAAAATATGAAATTATATACGGTTAAAAAAATATGAAATTATATACGGTTAAAAAAATATGAAATTATATACGGTTAAAAAAATATGAAATTATATACGGTTAAAAAAATATGAAATTATATACGGTTAAAAAAATATGAAATTATATACGGTTAAAAAAATATGAAATTATATACGGTTAAAAAAATATGAAATTATATACGGTTAAAAAAATATGAAATTATATACGGTTATAAAAATATGAAATTATATACGGTTATAAGAATATGAAAATATATATTGTTATAAAATATAAAATTATATACTGTTAATATAATATGCAATTATATACTGTTATAAAAATATGAAATTATATACGGTTATAAGAATATGAAAATATATATTGTTATAAAATATAAAATTATATACTGTTAATATAATATGCAATTATATACTGTTATAAAAATATGAAATTATAAATTTTTGTAAAAATATGAAATTATATACTGTTATAAATATATGAAAATATATAATGTTATAAAAATATGAAATGATATACTGTTATAAAATTATGAAATTATATAGTTATAAAAATATGAAACCATTTACTGTTAAAAAATATGCAATTATTTGCCGTTATACAATATGAAATTATTTACTGTTATAAAAATTTGAAATTATTTACTGCAATAAAATATGACATTATATACGGTTATATAATATGAAATTATATACAGCACCATTTTAATTCTTTGTACGACAATAATATTAGTCAGGAAAATACGCTACTCAGCATGGAAAAGTAACTACAATGAGTTTATTTCCGCATTATTTATGTTGGCATACATTAGCAATGATATTTTCAAGAAGAAATACGCTTTAAGTTTATACAGAATAAAAACATTATTATTATTATTATTATTATTATTATTATTATTATTATTATTATTATTATTATTATTATTATTATTATTATTATTATTCAATCGCTAATTCTTACGCAGGCCTATATCAACAATCGCTATCTGGTAGCTATAACAATTTTCTCTAGATTTTCAGTGCTTTCCACCTCTCCCAACAACCAACGAATATAACTTACGTTTGGTTTCTAGCTGGTAACATCCATTGGTATTCCCACGGGGTGGGATGGCAAAAAGTTTCCCTATGACATCAATGCTTCCAGCATTTCCAAATGCCAGTATGTTTAGTGCTGTTTCTCCTCGGTCTTTCCGGCTCTTCCCCGACTCTTTCATATGACGCCACAATTTTGGAGGAGCGTAGTTAACTAAACATTTTGCGATTTCAGTTTTCTTGGTTCCCTGTGATCCTATTATGTTTTTGGTTTCTTTCTATTATGTTATTCAAGTTACTGGTTAATGTTCTCAGTTTATTTGGGATGGTTTCCACTTTCTATCATTTTCCTGAATATTTCAGCCGTTTTCATCATTGGTATTCGTTGTACTTCTCAACCGTTCTTCTGATGCCAATTTTCCATTTTTTTTTCTCCAGTTATTTCGAGATTGTATATAGGACTACTACGATTATAGGTATTAGCTTTACTTTCTTCATAGTCATGCTATTATTATTATTATTATTATTATTATTATTATTATTATTATTAGTAGTAGTAGTAGTAGTAGTAGTAACATTAGTATTAGTAGTAGTAATAGTAATAGCATTAGTATTGGTACTACTAGTAGTTTTATGGCTTTCACACAAATGAACTGTGTCTTGTGATCTTTATTTAGTAAAGGTTCGCCTACCATCACAATATAATTCTCCATCAGACGTCCTCTAAACGCTCTAGTAACACTTCTTCAGACGTGGATGTTAATTCGTCGAGCTATGTATGTTTGCATGCGATTGTACGTGTGTATATTTGTATTCGTAGGTTGATTTTACACTTATTTTTTCTAAATGAACTTTAAACAAGTAAAAATAGAAAATGATTAATCAGATAAAATCTGACAGAAACTTTTAGATTCTCAGATTTGAGCAAAAGAAATCAGGAATCGTCATCAAAAATATATTAAAAATCATTGATTTGTTTTGGAATTTGGCGATGGATTGGAATTTTAGCTTCTTCGTAATATATTAAATGAAAAGGATAAAATTATATAAGCGTTCTCTTTATTACCGAAAGTAATATTTCTGTAATATGACTAGCACGATTAAACGAGAAGGCCAGGGATTCAATAATAAATTTGCGTGTAGTTTTGCACCGACGCGATAAGACACAATGCCCCCCCCCCTTTTTTTTTTTTTTAAATATTTTCCATATTTAAGAATATACAATTATTTTTAGATGGGGAAAGAACGCAATCATCAAGTGGAATGGCTTAGAAGTAAAGGAAAATGAACTGAAATATTTTTTCTATTTTGTGTAAAGAATAACCAAACTTCAGAGATGCTTTGAAGTTCATCATCTAATTTAGTACTTGATCAAATCAACAAAATCCGATGTAGTAAGGTTTTAATGAGATTTATTTTTCTGATTTAAGGGAGATCGAATTTCAATCAATGTGCTGACTTGTATTATTAAGTTTCCTGTGTATGTTGTTTTCAAACCTTATACCTGATCTTTCGACATCTAAGAACGGTAATGAGAGATTATCCTCACCCTCCAGAGTAAACATCAATGCAGTATGAAACAAATTTAAATGTTACTCCGTACACAATGAACCCATGAAAAAATGTCATCTACATAACGGAATCATCACATCGGTTTAAGCAACCCGTCAAAAACAATTGTTCTCGAAATCGAACAAAAATATTGAACCAAAGGATTTCCATTTATGCTCCACTAATTGATCAAACACGTTCATGTCAAGGCTGGATTATTATTATTATTAGCTAAACCCATAAAGAAAACAAACATATATATATGTTCATAGATATAAAATATATATGTTCATAGATATAAAACTTTAAATGCATTACAATAAAATTGTGTGGTAGCAAGCTTGGTCTTATTTTATTTTATCATAATTATACCGATGAACCCCCTAAACGTAAATACCTCCGAAAAACCAGCCAAGCAGCAAAATCCCACCCCTACACAGTGCAGTCCACCAGATTCCAGAAAGCCTTCCATGCTAATAGTTTCTTTCCCGAAAATGCTAGACTTTGGAATTCACTTCCAGGTTCCTCCCTTCTCGACTGTACTGACATGCAGAAATTCAAGTGTAATGTAAACAAACATCTTGCTGCTCAACTCCCTACATAATTTCCTGCAATTTCTGCCCAAGATCAAAGTAGCACTATGGCTTTTTGGGGGATGAAAATGCAATAAAAAATATACCGTTGGGCCAGGATTTTCTCATTTCAGAAACATTGATATCTGTGCATATTATATATCAGCGGATATGACAATTGGTAACTATGGACAACTAATAAACACCTGGATATCGCATCCAAAAACCTAGAAATCTTGGATTCACCTCAGTACTACTGTTCTACCTTGAAGGCCGTTTCATATGAGTAGAATTTGGACGGAGATTTAAAAGCAATGGTTCTGTACAAAGGAATTTGCCAAGACACTTGCAAAAAATTCCGGTAAGATCTAAGTATAGTAAAACAGACTTGGGCTGGAGAGATGTCTATCAGAGTAACGACTATGAAGAAAGCGTTGAAAGCCGATTTTTGATACTCCTCATCCAAGATTTGCAAGCAGAAGTACTCACCGTCATAGCTCAGGAGAAGCGCCTTACAAAAGACAAGAAACTTCTCAACAAAATTAAACACCCAGCCAGGATGCTCTGGTTCATCTTAGTCGAAAACACTTTTTGTCAAAAATATCCGCACAAATAAGACTAGTTTTCCATCAGCAACTAAACAAGTCTATGCTATTTCTGAAATGATCTTTGACCGGTTGACTGCAATATGAGGCTGATGCTGTGCAGTTTTATTAGCTCCATCTTCCCAGGCTTTGTCCCCTCCCCTTCGGAACGGTTTGGTTTATTGCTAATCACCCGAGGTTCCTCTACTAGTGAATGTCGACGGGCCTGCAGGCATTTTTTCAAGTCAAAGTGCTCCTTCTACCGGGCCTTGTACTTCAATCCCACTTTCAGATTCCTGTGTCACATCTTCCCGCGGGAGGAGGAAAAAAAATCTCAGTGCATATAAACTTTCATGAATTTTGAAGAGCAAGTTCCTTTAAAGTGTAATTGTTTTGAATATGTCGCCAGCGAAAGCACAGCCATGTTGCTTCACATTTTCAAAAATTGACTGAGATCAATTCAGCCGGCTATTGATACCAATCACGCGTAAATCCTCGGCAATCATTCCTACTGAGTCCGGACTACTTTGAAGCCAATTAGCTTTTCCTATGGTGGAAGTTGAAGAATGTTTCCACGCAGGCATTTTTTGTGGACCATATTGACTTTTTCTTGTGTACTGGCTTTTTAATCTCTACCTTTAAACTTTGTATCGTCCTTAATTTCTAGCTGAGTTAAGAGATGATGAAGATGTCCACATGTGTCAGTTAAGTGTTACATAATAGATTTGTCGCCATAACTGAGCTTTACATTAACCGTCCATAACTATAACATGGTGTGATTTAAACTATAATGTTTGTAATTATTGTAATACAGCATCATATTAATATTAGAGTAATGTATTTCCAAGAGCTGCAAATTCGCTGAACTCTCTGTTTGCTGATCGGTTTCCCCGTACTTATAGCTTTGATCTTTTCAAGACTAATGTCATAAGCATCACTTATCGTTGCAATATGCATTTTTCTTATTTCTTACAATTTTGCTTCTTACATACAAATGAATTCATGTATTTTCTGAGGCGACTTCTATAACCCCCCCAAAGTATTTCTGAACTGAACAGGTTTATAAAAGCCAAAACCAGGGCAGTGCCAAAAGAGGAAAGTCTAAATTTGACACGTTTACATATTGTTTCCATGTGTGCTAATCAATAATCAGCAGTAAAAATGGTAGGCATTCGTAACTGAAATGATATAGACGGGAGTCAATTTACACCAAACATGGTTGGATTATTCAAAAGATAATAAAATTTATTGTATTTCTGCATTTATTTACCTACATTACCTTGACATTGCCCGGCAGCTTACGTTAACCGCCGGAATATGCCTCGCTCATCAGATTTTAAAACGTTAAGAAAAAAAAAAGAACAGCATCTATTGTATACTAATTACAAAGAAGAAAAAGGTTTTATGAGTAAATCTTTGGAATGATATTTTATACATTGCTTCGTATTATTCGATAGATGCAGAAGCATCCAGTTTATTAACGATCTCAAAGGTAGCATTTGGCGGGAGGTTACTACATATGTTTTCCACCATATCAATTTATAGTAAAAATTACAATTGACCAGAGGAAAAATAACAAGAACAAATATTTGTCAATTGTATTCATTTATTTTACACGTTCGGGAATGGAAATCGTATAAAGTGTAAGCGTGATAAACTATTGAAACCCTATACAAAACTAAGTAATTATGCTGAATAAGAACTGTGCCATCTTCGGAATTTCCTGTGCAGTTTACGTAAAACGCCGGAAGGTGCTGAACGAACGTTTCGTGATTTTATTGTGTAATGTAGCAGTCAATCCACAATTTCCTTTTCTCTTTACTGAGTGTTCGCCACAAATATTACTGAAATAAAGAAATTGTTTTCCACACTTTCCTAAGCCTATCAATTTGTGGAAAATGAAAAGTGATGAAAATTGGAAGAGTGATGAAGTCGCTTCGCTTACTCCATATCTCTGCCTGTTTTGGATGGTTCTTAGATGAATATCGATTATCGGAGGACACGTCCATCGTCAAAACTTCATCGGAAAGGGGTGTTATATTTATAAAAATCTCGGTGCACTATTTTTGTTTTCTGGAGATATGAATAAAAATGTGAACCGTACAAACAACGTCGTTGTTTCATTGTAAGAATTTGTTGTAATAAAAATATCTGCGTGGAAGAATAAAAGAACTACTGAGCAAATAAAACGAGACTCAAAGAAAAACATGACGTCTGATCGCGCTGGCTATTCTCAATTATGCAACACTGATGTTAGTTCGAACAGACGCGTGAGAGCGCAAAATAATTTACTATTACAAATTGACTAATCTGTCAAAACGGCTTTGTAAAACTTAAGCATCATATACTAACCTACGGACAGCCACTTATAAATATCCACCTAAAATAAATGCGGCTACCAAATCTGCGCGTTTAGCAATTAAAAATTAAAATGCTATTTTAAACTGAAGCGTTCTAAATCGATCAAGCCGCAGAAGAACTGTCGGACTGACTTCTTGTCAAGATGCGAAGTCGCACTGAAAAAAACAAGTGTAAGTGTTCATACAAATCTCACAGAAGAGATGTTGCGAGTTTGTCTCTGATGTATCGTTATTTTCATAGAAAGTGTTCGACTGAGCTTCAATCTATTGTCCCCCCTCGCAAAACTTTCACAAGAAACACTCGTCTAGCTGTAAACACTATCAATAATTCCCCCCACTCTTTATCTGTGCCTAAACCTAAACGTAGATTCCATGAACAAAGCTTTTTTATTAGAACTGCACGCCTGTGGAATTGCCTTCCGTTTTCCTGCTTTCCGGCTGACTATAATATGGTTGTCTTCAAGTCTAACGTAAATAAGTTCTTGATGAGCCGTTCCATATAAGTTATCAAATTTAACAAATTTTCATTACTAATGATTATTATATTGTCCAATTTCTACTGTACACTCTTTAACCCTTATCCTTGAGTGGCCTATTAGCCTTGATAATGTGGTGATACCTATGAAAAAAAAAGAAAAAGTCCAATGTGAACAAGTTCTAATTAAATCGTCCCCCTAAGTAATCCAAGTTACAAAATTCCCACTGTTTACTATGCTAAAATCACAATGACTAATGTATACCTATTAACCCTTATCCTTGAGTGGCCTCTGGGCCTTGATAAGTGGTGACACCCATGTAAAAAAAAAAAAATCGATACAATTTTTCTGTTCTTTTTTAATGGCACTTCAACCTGTTAAAATCGATCTGACACAAATCTATGGAAGACCAGAGGTACTTAAAGACGTAACATTTCCGTTAGTTAATTCCTGTCATTCTGTCTTAGTAAATACTATTCTATTCTTGATAATTCTTGATCAGCAAACTTATTTGTAAATAGGAAAACGAAAATATTAATTTACAAAGAATTGAGAAGAATAAGAAATCTTCATGAAAGCAAAGAAGTCATTTCATTATCTACAGCAGAACGAAATTCATTATTTGAATGGAAAATATTGAGTGCCGCCTAAGAGTAAGAGATGACGCTAGGAAGGGAAGTTCGGTAAATCCTATAACTTCGGGACAGAGAAAATTCTGTTCCTTTTATGGCGAAATTTCAAGCGAAGACGCGTCAAATAAGCGGTTGTCAATAAGAGTCGGGCGCACAGAAATTAAAGGTTTAACGATATATTCTATAATTTTAGCAATCCGTCTTTCATTGCTCGGCTTTGAGTGTATGCAAGCAATGTGTGAATTAAAACAATTGAATTCTCTCTATTGTTTTTTCTGCGACTGTTCTGTTCTGATTCTAATTAAAGCTAAACACCGACTGTACTCGAAAACGATCAATAACCTTATGTTCCGATGACGACAACGAGTGTATAACAATTTATACATATTAGAGAACATCGAAATTGTTACATCATTTTCTTTCATTCTGTTTTCATTCCTTTATTTATTTTATTTTATTATAGTTGTTTTTCCTTTTGTTTGTTTTCTTTTTGTCCCACGATCTCTTTCGAACTTTCAGATTGTACTTTCCTGTCTTTTTTTCTTTCTTTCTTACCTTTTCTTTCGCTGTTTACTCTCCTGTTTCTTTTGTTCCCAATCTTCTTCTTTATTTTCTTACTTTTTGCACCTTCCTCTTCTTTCCTCTTTTATTCTTTTTCTTTAAAATTTCGATCTTTATTCCACTCTTATTCTTATATTCTCATTCTTTATTTAACTCTTATTCTCATATTCTCATTCTTTATTCCACTCTTATTGTCATATTCTCATTCTTTATTTCAATCTTATTCTTATATTCTCATTTTTTATTTCATTCATATCCTCATATTCTCACTGCTGGTTTTTTTTCTACTTTTTCTTTCTTCCTTTTTTATCTTTTTATTTTATTTCTCTTTCATTCTTTTTCTTCTCTTTTGTTCCTTCTCTTTTCTTCTCTTTTGTTCTACATCACTTCTTTATCTGTTTCATTTTTTTCTACTTGGATAATCACCGGTTATCATGGTCCGTAGGCCACTCTGGGCTAAAGTTCAAAAGTAGAGACAACACGATCAGTAATGGTTGAACTTTAGGGCGAGGTTATTTAAAAAAAGACGGCTCAATAGGAACTTTTTCACATTAGATATGAAAATGACCATGCTATAGTGTGTCGGGAAGCCGCCCACAATTTTGTGTTACACAGAATCACAGCTTTAAGAAAGAAACTCTTTTTATGCAATGTTCGTTTAGTTTTAGGTACACATAGAAAGCAAAGGAGTTGCTGACAGTTTTTGTAGTTGAATGAGTTATTGTTACGAACGTTTACATGGAAAGATTACATAGATTAGAGTTTAGTAAAATATCAGTATAAAAGTAAAGATAGAGCAGATATAAATTGGCAACATCTTTTCTGTGAGAAAAGAGAATACAGGGAAGTGGAAAGGTTCTTGACCAATGAATTGCGAAAACGGGAGAGGAGAAGAAAAGGTACCCTTAGGAGCTTCACTTCAGATGTCGAAGCGGTACACTATCTTATGACGTTTTTTTTTATTCTTATGCAGGTAGACGATTACATCGGGAGGAAATTACTTTCTGGAGCGGTAGAACAATCCTACCATTTCTCTAGTGATTTTTTGCAATGGATCTGACATAGGTATTTTGTTTCAAAGGTGAAAGTCAGTTCCATAAGTTTGTTGAAGCAGAATGTTTCCTCAAGACGAAAGCCGTTCTTTTCAACTGAGTGCAATTAAGCATATGAGCGTTGGTGGTGAAGAGATAGAAATTTGATTTTTAATGCATTAAACGTAACTAGCTTTGTGCTCATTGTACCACACGCATGAAGGCATAACAGAGAGAATCAGAACTCTCCTTGTCTTTGTCAGCATGTGAAGTGTTGCCATAGATTATAGTGTCGTCTGTATAGATGTCGACGAATGATCGTTGAATATGATTTAAGGAGATCATGGATGAAAAGCAGGAGTTGGTGTATGCCTAAGCTGTGATACGCCTGCGTTATTGCTGTGAGTTTCGGATTTCTGTCAAATGACTATTATTAATAATATTATCAACGAGAAATAATTTTATGATTGAAAGAACATTTCCGGCTATTTTCTAGCAGGAAAGCTTTTGAGTTAGACCTTTATGCAAAACCCAATCAAATGCCTTAGATATATTAAAATGTATTGCCCTGAAAACGAAGCCATCGTCAATAGATTCACTTGTCCTGTTTGATATTACCGCCAGCAAATCAGATATTGATCTCTCAGAACAAAAACCGTATTAATTGGTGTAAAATAGCTTGTTTCTTTCTGAGATGACTGACAGCATTTCTATCACAAACTCAAGCAACTTACTAATGCGGCACAGGAAGTTTGATTGGTCGGTACTGAGATGCAGAAGATCGATCCTCATATTTTCTAATACTGGGGAGACTGTAGAGTGTTTTCAAGATGTTGCGAAGCATATCTTTTCAAGGTATCGTTTTGTAAGAGTAATAACGAATTCCTTCATTTTTCCTTCGTGTTTACGTTTTTTTAAAAATATTTCTCATGTCTTTTCATTTCGTATTTTATTTTGTTTAAGTTTAGCTTCGTTTCACCTTTTATCTTTATACGTTTCTTTTTTTTTCTTTCTTTCTTTCTTTCGTTTTCGAGAAAAAAACAGTTGATGTAACACTTATGTACTGCTTTCTCCTTTTTTCTCAATGAGAAATAAAAATGAAATAAAATCTCTTCATTCCTTTTCTATTTTCTTTTCGTTGTTCTCAATCCATACTAGATTTTTGGTGTCTCTGCCAGTCTGTCCGAAAACTCAATTCCAAAGAGAACCCTATAACAAACTCAATCACAAATCTATTCGAGCATACTTTTACGAGGAATTAAATAGTGTTATTAAATTTACATTAAACTAACGTGGGTACTCAGCGTTGCCCGGATGTGGTGAGGTGTGATGTAGGAAAATCAAAACAAAATGAAAAATAAAGAATAAACGAACATAATAACCATATTAAAATATTATATAAAAAAACAACGAACGTGATGCAAAAATAAATAAGAATAAGCGAACAATGTTAAAACTTCTTTAAAAAATATATATCTGACATCTCGGCTCAAACGTGCAATTATTAAGATAACGACGCTGCTACTATACCGAGTGGGCTATGACCGTGTGGGCGAAATTATGTGTTTTTTTATATTTAAATTAATTCAAGAAATAGCGTTTTTGGCGCATACGTGTATGGTTAAATTATCATGAAGGAACGATGTTTTGCTATCCCTCCCTGACGAAAAGTGCCCAGTTAGGGTGAAGAAATTAATGTTTTTAGCCAATTTTTCGATATTTGTCGTCCGAACAGTCAAGCTTCAAAATGATAACGAGCTCGTGAAAATCCTATGTCAAATTTTTTGCGAGATATACAAACATACATACATTTAAACAGACAGGTGATTTATATTATAGATTTCATTACGATAATTTATGGGATTTGCGTTAACGCTGAACCATCAAATACTAGAAAGTCAATGCTTTACTTTAATGTATATTACTTTTTTGATATCCTTAAAAATAAATTCGATCAGTCAACACCGGTCAGTGTCTAGTCGACGTGATCACAAACACAGGACTGAGGACTCCGTTGTGTTAGTTGTAGTTGCAGGTTCATATCCGGTCATCGACTTGCAATGTCAATTAGACCGCGTGTTATATGCAGTATCTGGTGTCTCAAATAGTCGCTCAGCTAAGTATTGACTAGGTCTAACATCGCTTAACCGATGATTTTTGTTATAAATAGGATTTTAACGTTATTACTTTAAAATTCAAAATTAAAGGAAGTTAAATATATAAATATGATTTGCTGTTGGAAGCAGTATTATACAAAGATACTCATCAATTCCTGTGCAATATTAAATGTTACTGCTACTCTAATAATAAATCGATTAGAAATACTATATCGATTGTCGGTTTTGTTTTTCATCCTTTATATCTCCTTTTATTTCCATCTTGTTGTCCTTTGCTTTTTGTTTCTCGCTTTGGTGCCTTCTATTTTTACTTTTCTCTGTCAGTATAGAGAGAATATTAAGTAGCCCTTCCTTTGTCTGCCTTTCTTTCCCTCTCTCGTTATATTCCTCTCTATTATTAATCACCTCTCCGTATATTATTTGCTTATAGTATAGCAGAGAGAGAGAGAGAGAGAGAGAGAGAGAGAGAAAGAGAGAGAAAGAGAGAGAGAGAGAGAGAAAGAGAGAGAGAGAGAGAGAGGAGAAGTAAATCGAGAGGTTTCCGGTCCAGGCAAGATAGAACAGAATCTCTACCAAATAACATCGTCGCAAATTACAAAGCACATGCGCACAACGTTCAAACAAAAGGAAGCGAAGGCTTTTGATGCGGCAGTTTTCAATCTTATCAACACAAATACGCAAACGGGGCGGTTTACAAATCAATCGGCTTGTTATTATGCACCACAGAAGCAGGTAATTACAGAAGGGAAAAGCAGCTGGCACTGAAGAAGCTTTTGTGTCTTCGAAATGTCCGAACGACGGCGAGAATGAATCAAGTTGCACCTGATTACGGCAGGTGGAACAAATAAGGATAGCAAAACGGCGTTAACGAGTGTTTGCCTGTCAAACGAAGAAATGATTGTTGTTTGTATGCATTTATCAATCACACGCTCTTTATAGCGCGGATCTGTGTGCGTAGGTGTCCAAAGATTGGCTTTTATCGCTATTAGAGATATAATCTTTCACACGCATATCCATCTACCCATGTAACAAAAAATCTGTATTCTTGAGTGACGTCAAACTACACATATACCGCAGACTAGCTTTCCAATGTTATAACCGCGTACCCAGGTAGGTAATATCAGCCTGCCAAATAAATAACAACCTATTCAGGTAATGCACATCAGCCTACTCATACAATATCCACCTACTAAATAAATAACAACCTATTCAGGTTAACACACATCAGACTACTCATACAATATCAATCTACCAAATAAATAACAATCTATTCAGGTAATACACATCAGCCTACTCATACAATATCAACCTACCAAATAAATAACAACCTATTCAGGTTAACACACATCGGACAACTCATACAATATCAATCTACCAAATAAATAACAACCTTTTCAGGGTAACACACATCGGACTACTCATACAATATCAACCTACCAAATAAATAACAACCTATTCAGGTAATGCACATCAGTCTACTCATACAATATCCACCTACTAAATAAATAACAACCTATTCAGGGTAACACACATCAGACTACTCATACAATATCAATCTACCAAATAAATAACAATCTATTCAGGTAATACACATCAGCCTACTCATACAATATCAACCTACCAAATAAATAACAACATATTCAGATTAACACACATCGGACAACTCATAAAATATCAATCTACCAAATTAATAACAACCCATTCAGGTAATACACATCAGCCTACTCATACAATATCAATCTACCAAATAAATAACAACCTATTCAGGTTAACACACATCAGACTACTCATACAATATCAGCCTACCAAATAAATAACAACCCATTCAGGTAATACACATCAGCTTACTCATACAATATCAACCTACCAAATAAATAACAACCTATTCAGGTAATGCACATCAGCTTACTCATAAAATATCAGCCTTCCAAATAAATAACAACCTATTCAGGTAATACACATCAGCTTACTCATAAAATATCAGCCTACCAAATAAATAACAACCCATTCAGGTAATACATATCAGCTTACTCATAAAATATCAGCCGACCAAATAAATAGCAACTTATTGAGTAATACACATCAGCTTACTCATAAAATATCAGCCTACCAAATAAATAACAACCTATTCAGGTAATACACATCAGCTTACTCATAAAATATCAGCCTACCAAATAAATAACAACCTATTCAGGTAATACACATCAGCTTACTCATAAAATATCAGCCTACCAAATGAATAGCAACCTATTCAGGTAATACACATCAGCTTACTCATAAAATATCAGCCTACCAAATAAATAACAACCTATTCAGGTAATACACATCAGCTTACTCATACAATATTAGCCTACCAAATAAATAACAACCCATTCAGATAATACACATCAGCCTACTTATACAATATCAACCTACCAAATAAATAACAACCTATTCAGGTAATACACATCAGCCTACTCATACAATATCAACCTACCAAATAAATAACAACCTATTCAGGTAATACACATCAGCTTACTCATAAAATATCAGCCTACCAAATAAATAACAACCTATTCAGGTAATACACATCAGCTTACTCATAAAATATCAGCCTACCAAATAAATAACAACCTATTCAGGTAATACACATCAGCTTACTCATACAATATCAGACTACCAAATAAATAACAACCTATTCAGGTAATGCACATCAGCCTACTCATACAATATCAACCTACCAAATAAATAACAACCTATTCAGGTAATACACATCAGCTTACTCATAAAATATCAACCTACCAAGTTAATATCAGTTTACCATGGCAACACACACAAGCTTCCTCAGGTGATATCAGAATATCCAGGTAAATGATATCAACCTAACAAGGTAATACCAATTTATCCAGTGATATCAGCCCACTAAGTTACGCGTAATATCAACCTCCTTGGGTAACACTCCACATTAGCTAACCCATATGATACCAGCGTACCCAGATCAGTGATAACAGCCTTCTAAAACATTATCAATTTATCCAGGTAGTATACATCAGTTAAGTCAGGTGATATTAACGTACCAAGTGAATGATATCAGTATACTAAGATAATATCAATTTAACCAGTTAATCCACATCAGCCTATATATGTGATATCAAAGTATCCACATGAATGATACCAGTCTCCCAAACAATCTACGTAGGTAATACGTCATCTTACTGAGGTTGTATTAGCGTGCGCAGGTAAATAATATCAGCCTTATCACCATAATATAAATTTAGACAGTGTTTTATGCATCAGCTTATCCATGTAATATCGGCTTTCTCAAGTAAGTGATAACAGCCTAACAAGTGGTGGTAATATCAGCTTACGGAGGTAAAACATATCAGCCTATTAAGATGGTATCAACGGACCCACGTATCAGCTTACCAAGGTAATAGCAACCTACCCAGTCAACACACATTAGCTTACTCATATTATATCAACGTACACAGGTAAACGTTCTCAGCCTATCAAGCTAACACGAATCAACCTACTCATTTGATATCAACATACCCAGATGATATCAGTCTGCGAAGGTTATATTCACATTTATGGCTGTACATGACATATCTTTGTCTATTCAAGTAATATCAGTCTAAGCATGTAATGCGTATCAGCTTACCCATATAATATCAGAACACGCATGAGCTTATCCACATAATAACTGTATACCCAGATAATTTCAATCTGCCTTGGCAACATAGTTCACACATCAGACTACCAAATTAACATATCTGTTTCTTGGATTGGCATATATGTGTTGGGTAGGCTGATACGTGTCATCAATGTGGATGATATCAATTTACTATGCTGTTAATTAATATCAACATACACAGAATATAGCAACTACGCCGGTAAGAGATATAACTTTACACAGGTAAGATCATCCTACCACGGTAGCATATTATCGGCATGATGGGTAATAACAATATACACATATATTACCAACTTACGCAGGTAACAAATCAGTCTACTCACGTCACCTATTTATGCCTTTCTACGTGATAAGTACGAATATAAAGTGTAAGATCAGCCTTTTTAAAGAAGAAATACAACTCTACCCAAGTAATAGGCGAATACATTTGTACAAGAGGTGAAGGATACTTTGAGGCGTAAGTAGCTTTCTAGCACAGTAGAGAGAGCCAAATTTACAAGCATACCAAATGAATATCAGCCTATTTCGGTAAAAAAGTATCAATCTAACCAGCTAAGCCACATCAACCTATCTAGATCATAAATATCAATTTACCAATGCAGACGACAGATATAATCATAACCAGGTAGCATCAGCATACGAATGTTGCAAATATTAACCTACGAAAATAATAAAAATATGTAACTAACAACCTAACTTGATAGCGCATTTATTCAGGGAAGGAATTGTCTGACTTGAAATGAAACGAGATGCGTTAACGACCAGCTACCTCGTGACAAACTAATGGATAATCAAAACCAAAATAAATAAATCTATATATCTATAAAAGTAAGAATGTGCGAGGACACTTCTCAACCTATATACTCAACGAATTTTTAATCTACAGACTTGAAATTTGGTGTATAAGGTATTCAGACACATATAAACTTTGCAATCTATTTTTCTCCCTAAAAATAGCTGCTAAGGAGTCCAAATAAAAAAAAAATCGGTACTTGGGGAGGTCATCGGAGTTTTATCTGTTTGTTTTTATTTGTTTAACGAGGTTTGAAAACACTTCTTAATGGCCATGTCAATGGCTATCGTACTTGACTCACTGTCTTTATGTTTTGGTTTCGATTTAATCCCGAGTATTTTTTTTTACTTACAAGAAGTTAACAGTTTAGAAAAAACGATACTCGTTTGCACATGTCTCAGTTTCTTTCCGTTTTTTACTTTATTCTTATAAAGGAATTTAACGTTAGGTTTAATACCGAGCATCGGCTGGTAAATCTTCTAGTAAATAAGTGAATCAAACAATCTTAGATCGATGTGTAAAACTGTAAGTCTGCATGTCCCATCGAAAGTTGAATTACACCGAGTGCTCATTTGTAGGGAACTTTGAAGTAGGGGGTTACTATCGGGGATATAAGTTGAAGGGATGTTATAAAGGGAGATGAGTAGCAAGATCTCTGTTCACATTACACTTGAACTTCTGCATGCCAGTACAGTTGGGAAAGCAACATTCCAGTAGAGAGTTCCAAAGTCTAGCAGTTATGGGGAAGAAACTATTGGAATAAAAGGGTTTCTTACAATTAGGGATCTCTACTGTGTAGGGGTGGGATTTATCTGTTTGTCGGGTTTGTCGGGAGTATTTACGGCAAGGGGGTACAAGTGCTTGTAGTTCGTCAGAGCATTCGCCATTAAAATACTTGTAAAACAGGCAGAGGGATGCAACATTTCGTCGATGGGACATAGGCTGAAGCTTAGACGACAGTTCAGGACCTATCAGATTGGCGACTCTCTTTTGAACCTTCTCCAGGAGTGAGAGACCAGTAGCAGATGCGCCGGCCCAATTATGACAACATTACTCCATGCATGGGCGAATGGTGGCCTTATAGAGGTAGATGGTACTTTGAGGCGTAAGTAGCTTTCCAGAGCAGTAGAGAGAGCCAAAGTTATTCGCAGCAGCCTTGGCAATGCTCTCAATGTATATGTCCTAACTCATGTTCCTCGTGGGAAGCAAATAAATAGGGACAACTACGTTTATATCATGTTAAGTAGTTACGTTCAGAAGAGAGTTAAATTATATATAGTTTAAATCTGAAAAAAAAAAACTAGGTCTTTATAAAGTAATACTCGTTATTGGAATAAACATTTAAATTGATTGACTCTACTATTTACGTAACTCATATCTGAACGAGACTAAACTTTGATCATAGATTAAATACGAAAAACGTCTGTAAAATATTTGTTTCCTTTTTTAAAATATTTAATATCTAATTTTGTTTTTGTTTTGTTATATGGAAAAGAAAAACTTTGATTTCATCAAAAGATATAAAGATAGATAAAGACGTAGCAATAACAAATACTTAATTGACATATTTTCCCGGTTGTTATTTTATAAAAGTATCTACGTATTAGCAGTTGCTGTAGTTCACTACGATATTAATACCAATTAAAAACGTATTTTTACTCAATATTTTCTTTAATATTATTAAATATTCCAATCAAATAAAAAAAATAGACATATTCATATAATTAAAAGTAATTATGTGTGCCATAATTTACTTTTATATTCTTAAAAACGTTACCATTTGCATTGTTTTTGGTTTCCTGCGTAAGGCGGGTTAGTATGCTGCTAGTTCCTAAACTTAGCTGGTGTTTTTCCAACAATTTATCTATCTTCTCTACATTCTTATATGCTCTCTCCGTTGTTATGTTTTGTTATGTTCGTGAGTAAAAATAATAGATTAATTGGATATAACAACTCGATGTTTATTATCATCATCATTATATCATAATTATGGATTAGAAATCATTCTGTGAACTATATATAAAAAGAGCACCACCTAGTTTATTTTGTTTTTTTCTTACTTGTTTTCTAAATTTTCTACACAAATTCTTGCTTCTTAAGGAAACCAATTAAAACCGTTTCTTCTCTCTTTATCTGTGAATTTGGATGCCATGAGGGAAAATTGTTGCACACACATATGTATGTATGTATGTATGTATGTATGTATGTATGTATGTATGTATGTAAGCAACAGTTTTTCCTCACGGATTTCATTTTTGTTCGTAGTTTCTTCCTAGAAAGATCAATAACTAACGTACAATTATTAAGTCTATTTTTTTTTACAAACGTTAACACTTTAAAAGAATTCCAATTCCTATTCCACCTCTGGTATTTTTAAAAAGAAGAAGAAAAAAGAATTCTCTTATTGATACTCGTGAGTCCCGTATGAGTTGTTTGGGCTACCTATACCATTCAACGATACACGTGTAAGACCTACCATATATCAAATAAAATTATATGAACGTATTTAAATATACTTGTGCTATTTTAATTGTATGCAACATATATATATATATATATATGGCATTGCCCAGTCGTAAAACACTCTTAAATATGATATCTTGATTAATGCAGATTTTGTATTTATTATTATATTATATTGGAATCAATATATAGCAATAATTTAGAAAAGGTTAAAAAAAAATGACTCTTACGAGAGTCGAAACCAAAACATTTAGCTTACGATTTATTTTTTCCTTTGACGTTAATGCGTGAGCTATGAAGACATGTTTGCTGCAAGGCTAAAAATTAAAACATGAACTAAAGATGATAATCATGTAAGAAAACGAAAAAAAAAAAAACTAAAAAGAAATTAATTAAAATGGATGTTTAAAAGAATATGCAAATTAACTAGATCTTTTGCAGATGAACGCAATTCCACGATCTATCTATCTATCTATCTATCTATCTATCGATTTATCTCACCTCTCTCTCTCTCTCTCTAACAAAGTTGTATTTTCTGTTTAAATACGTAGAAAAAAGAGATTTTAAAATGAATATCAATGCACAAAAACAGATTAAGAGGGATCGATAGATAGATAGATAGATAGAGAGAGAGAGAGAGAGAGAGAGAGAGAGAGAGAGAGAGAGAGAGAGAGAGAGAGAGTTACACTTCATATGAAGCTGAATACGCAATTTTTATTGTTTATTTTATTTTACTATCTTGTTGCCTAACTTTTAGACAAAAAGCGTAACACGGTTGGATTTCCGAACGCAATGAGGTTGGCAAAAAGGGGGGAATTAATGATTTGTTTTATGGAAAATATTGAGTAATACTGAAATTCGTTTTTTTTTTTTTGTAATGGGCGCTCATTTGCTGATGCTTGTCAGCCTCTGATGCATTGTGTAGTTAATGGCCCATGAGCAGCCATATTCGTTTCTTTGCTTTTTTTTCTTGATTTTATTTAATTTTATGCGGAAAGATTTGCTGTTGAGTGTGCAGAAAATCACCATAGTCAAATCGTCATATTACCATGACAGCATAGCTACGCCAAGTTCACCATGTGATCAGGACCGTTAATCATTCGTTCTTAGATTTTTGTTAATCGTTTGTACGTACGCAGATAGAATAGCTTTGTATTTAAAAATGCTACACTTACAAATTTGCCCACATAATAAAGTACACAGACCCACCAGTGCATGTTGACATATACATTTATATATAGACAACGTATAGAAGGCTATCAAAGATTAAAATATATTTTATCTTTATCAGGTGTTTCTATTTCGTGTAACACACGTTCTATAAGATGCATCAATTACATGTGTAAGGTTAAAGAGTTATGCCCGAAGCGAATTTACACTGCAGGAAACAACATTTAAACGATGAGAAAGAAACGTATTATTTTCACGTTCAATTTAATTATGTTTAGAATAATTACGTTTATTTTTTTCTTTTAACTTGCTTACATTTTATTTAATTTCTGCTTATTCAGTAAGTACTTATTAATTACGTACAAAATCAATGTGGAACCCTAAAATAATAAAAAAAAAACAAACATTTTGAACCATTAAAGATGAATTCAAATCTAGGAAATCAAAAAATTCCAATGAAATTTTCAGTATTTATCAATTAACAATCACATAATATAATGGATTTATTTTAAAAATCATATTGAAAAATACCGTTAATACACTTATATTTTGAGGTACTAAAAGATTGATGAATTTATTTTTAATTTTCATGATTTTTTTTACAAGGATCAACTTATCAACGTCCGAAAAGCTACTCGAGGATAAGGGTTAATCCGTTTAAGATAGTCAGTGAGACATAGCTCCGTGATCGTTTTTATTGTGAATTGGGCAGAATTTGACTATTAAAAGAAACCAAACATCTAGAACTTTTCACGTTGATCGACGAAAATGATGTAGTCAGCTTAGAAATAGGCAGCAGAAGAAAGTTTAATAGACGGGCAGTTCTACAAAGGAAGCCGTGTTCATGGAATTTGCGTTTAGATTTAGGCACTGATAAAGAGTTGTGAAAATGAACGGTAGTAGTTGTAGTCTAGCGAGTCTTTTTGTGAACATTTGTGAGGAGGAGCATCTGCCGTGAAAATAATGGTAGAGCGAAAACTAGTTCGTGCCATATAATCTGTGGGAAAGAGGTTTCAAGGGAGGAAAAATAGCATCACTTACTAGGTGTCGAAGCCGGGCTTGAATCTGTGAAGGCAGGATAGTGTGCCCTGAGCAACTCCTTTCCAGATGTGGCAACACTAGTTCATTTTAGGACGTATTTGGTGCATGCAGGTAGAGAATTGCGTCAGGAGTCTGGAGCCGTAGAATGATGCAACCATTTTTCCAGTGATCTTAGCAACAGTCTTCAATTTATATTCAGTTGTGAAAGTTAGTCCCAGAAGTGAAAAGATAGAAGTTTGGTTTTGGATGCGTAGAAATAAACCATCCACTTTTTGCCTCATCGCACCACGTGCTCAAGCTCGGTGAAGAGAGACGCAGGGAGATCTTGTTCACTAGATTGTGGTGATGTCTGCGTACATGTCGAGAAATAAGCTTATGATAGAATTTGGAAGATCATAGATGAAGACAAAGAAGAAAGTTGACCCCAGTAGGGACCCCTGAGGAACACCAGGGTTTGTAGTTTCATCTTCGGACTTCTGTCCATCGACGACTACTTGTATAAACCTGTCGGAGAGGAAGGATTCGATGGTTGAGAAGACATTTTCAGATATTCCACAGCTGGAGATCTTGTGAAGTAGACTTTTGACCAAACTATGTTTAATGCATTTTATATGTCGCGAGCCATTGCTATAAGGAATACTCCCCTGTCGATAGATTCACGAATCCTATGGGAAATTGCAGTCAGTACATCAGTGTATATATCTCAAGACGGAAACCTTATTACTTGTCGCTGAGTAGATTGTTTTTGTCAAGGTTGTTGACAATTGCTCTATTTAGTACGGATTCAAGTTACTTACTCATGACTAGGGCTGTGACAACAGCATATTCTTTTCATGGTTTTGACTCTTGGTTATTTTCCGTTTAATTTATATAGAAAAGTCATCTCCCACTTTTTGAAAAAGTAATTTCTCTATATCATGACAATTACTTATCTACCCCAAATTTAAATGTGATATTCGTTTTTAGCACCCCCGAAAACCTTTAAAAGTCGTCATTTAAATTTTTTTTGTGAGTTGGAAAGAAACTTTGCATTGACCCTCTATTCTATTTAATTATTAATAAATACTTGTTTTATCTTATTAATTTTTAATGAATAAATTGTCCATGCAACCAATAAACTTAATTAGTTTTTCACACTCAAATGCACTTTTACTTGTATTTACAAAGAATGAATTTAATACGTTGCAGGGGACTGAATCGGTTGGGTCCCATTCGGCCATACAACTAAAACAAAGGCAAAATAGGACAAATGGCAAAGAACATACGAAAAACGCTAATAAAGAGTTGTAAACGAAATCTATTTTTTTCGTCGAAAATACATGTAGAAAATGTAGAGACACTAGAGAATTTTTATCGATGAAGATTCTGGAAATCAGAAACGTTGTATCTGGATAACAGCTGGGACAAAATGGACAGGAATGCAGGATACTGGATAGCTGGAGATGTAATAACTGAATCCTAGCCAGCATTGGATGACGTCGCACGAAGATTGACGTGGATATACTTGAGGTGTAATTAGATGTCTCAAGTGAGGTCAGTGCGCTTTGATATGATCAAAGGTTATATCGACAAGTAAGGAAACAGGATCCTAAGTTCGGGCATCGACTATCACTTGAAACAGAGAGCGAACTGTCAACCGACACTGGAACGGGAAGCTGAAGGCGAAAAACAGGAACCGCTGGTGCAGGAAGGAGCAGTAGATGCTGAACGTTGCGGGGGCATGAGGCACTGAAGTCTGAGCAGATGAAGAGAGCGGGATCCAAAGTAAGAGTGAATTGGGGATCAGTAGAGGAGCTGGAAAAGAAGCTGGAGTTGGAATTGCAGGATTCAAAGCAGGAATTGGAGAAGAGAGCTGGAGCCACGTGGATGAAACGGGCCGCAAGGTATCACACATTTTTGTTTGCTGAAATAGATAATTGCGTTTGTTTGTGTCTTATTTTACTCTCTGGGCTTGATGATTGGTCACGCAGTCGGAGAGGTGGGCCGGCTGGATCAGTTATTTTTCTTGTTGAAGTTAGCTGAATTGTTCAAAAGGAGGAGTGCTACAACGCCCGCCTAAAACACAGTCAATTAAAGATAATTAATAAATGACCGAATCTGTTACAATTGAAGGTATCTGAAATGTTGATTGCAATCTTAGGTGCACAGTTTCAATCTTGGCCTTCGGGCCGGGATCAAAGTGTAGTATCTGTTCCGGCAGATGCTGCAAGCTATGACTAGCTATGACTAGCAAAGACCAGCTGTGGGGGCAACCCCACATGCCTGACCTTTAACCAGCTCCCATTTCCCACCTCTCGGGAGCTGGTCCCCTTTTTCCCTTCCCCCTCCCTTCACTCCTCACATTAAAAATCGGCCTTGTGCCTAATTTGCTCGGTGGGGGAGCAAATAAACACCATCTGTTCCGGCAGATGCTACTAGCTATGACTAGCAAAGACCAGATGTGGGGGCAACCCCACATGCCTGACCATTAACCAGCTCCCATTTCCCACCTCTCGGGAGCTGGCCCCCTTTTTCCCTTCCCCCTCCCTTCACTCCTCACATTAAAAATCGGCCTTGTGCCTAATTTGCTCGGTGGGGGAGCAAATAAACACCATCTGAAATGTTGATTGCTCGTAGTTTTTGTAGTTTTGTTCAACATTTAAATTACAGTGTCTAGAAAGGGGTATAGAAAATTGAAATGCGTACGTTTGAAAGACCAAAGTTTTAGGTGTAGGGAACTTGTAGTGTACATGATTAGCGCGGATGTCATTCGCTCAAGAAAAGGAAGAGAAAAAGTCTTAAATTCGAAAGATGAACGAATAGTGGAAGATAAAATCGAATACATGAGGATGTGTTGCAAGTTGGAAAACAAGGAAAAAAGGATTTTCGTGAGTTGTATTAACAAGAGGGCATTTTGAGACTGTCATTTTTTGTTACTTTTCTATTTTACATGTGAGTATGTTTTAACGCCTATGGTTGTTAAAATGTCGTGCGATGTTTTGTAAACAAAGACTGGTAGAACCGATACTGCGACAAATATTTTCTGACGACACGTTTAAGAATAAAACGAGTCATCATGAAATTGACGTAGTTTTATTTCAAATTCTTAGAAAAAGAAAGTTCATAAATAGACTGCATCAATATTTAAGAAATTACTGAAATTCAATATTTTTACAATACAATGTTAAACAGAAATCTCTTTTAGATAAGGATCAAATATTTTATTTTAAGTGCTTATTATAAAAAAATATAATCACTTCCTTTTTATATTACAGCAAACTAAGATTACTGAAATTAATATACAATAATCTAATCTGCATTAAATACAGAAATGAATGCATAAAATGTTTATATTTTTCTATAAATTAAAAAAGATTGAGTTTTTGACTTGTAGGCTTCTGTAGAAATTATATCTGTTGATAGTCGTTTGATGTTATTAACCGAAGGCCGTTTTCTGTTACTAAATATTCGCTCTTTTAGTATAACTGTGCAAAGATTCGTAAAAATTAAGTGTTTTTTGAAAAAGTAAGTATTTTAAGACTTGAATTAACTAATTATTTTTTTAAATAGTTCTATAGTATAGTAATATATTTCCAAGCATTTTTACTTATCTACATTTCAAATTTAACTGTATTTTTAAGCCGTGGTACTAACATCTTCCATTCTGAATATATTTCCCGTGTAAAAATACATTTCATTTGTTTTAGAGATAAACTTAAAGCTTTCATCTTTTAAACACACTCCAAAAATGATCGGAAACTTATAAAAAGTTATAGGCCTCACAATTGTATACTATTGCACGTACGAAAATATAAATTTCGATGTTTACAGAGTTGAAGTGGAACGGGTTGAAGGGAGATAAGTAAAGTCATATTGAATGATAGTTAGCCCTTCATTAAGATCAATGTGAAATCAATAATTGCGAAATTACTCTCACAATTTACTTGCGTTTATGACCTTTTATATATATATATATATATATATATATATATATATATATATATATATATATAGTCATCAACATACAGTACTGTTTCACTGTTTCACAGCTCATCAGTGCTGCTAGACAGGCAACTACCTCAAGCCAGGATTGAAACCGGCCATCTGTACGACAGTCAAGGTTACTTCATCAAATCAATTATGAAAAAAGAAAATAAGATCTCTTTAGATCATGCCATTTCGAATTCAAATTCTTCTTACAGCTAATTTCTGGGATAAAATTATCTCCCGTCAGAGCAAAAATAATTTTTACTATAATTCTACTGGTTAAAAGACCTCACACTCCGCATTGCTGAAACGTCACATGAGAATTTTAAAAGACGTTCCCTTTCATAAGTTGAACTCATACGAGTGAAGAAAAAAAACGCATATCGCTTACACACACACACACACACTCGTAGTCTTGGAATAACTTAAATAAATTTAGAACAAATATCAAAGCTTTTGTTATGTCTGTTCGGGCAAGAAAGGAAATGACGAGACATGAAGCTATAAACGAAAAGAAGTTACCGGTCAATCGAGAATGTAGCAATTATGTAATAAAATTTTCAGATTAGATTTCTGTCGATAATTGTGTATTGGGTTACGAAGTTATTAACTCACTCTTCTTGTGTACATATGCATTTATACGAGTGTATAGCATGATACGTTTAGGAAAGAGAGAGGGAGAGACAGACAGAGACAGGAGCAGAGAGAGATTGTATAAAGGTGGGTTTAGCCAGACATGAAAGGCATCAAACGTTTAGTGCAAAATAAAGATCATAAGTATTTCACGACTGCAGTCGCCCGAAGCTTTTGGACCGACGCAGCGTGAATTTAATAGCTGGCATCTACAATAGACAATCCTGAAGCTCTCTTTATTTCCTGTTTACTTGATTATAAATGATGCCGACTTGGCAGGACAAAATGACTTTGACCAAATAAAAACAGAAAGCGAAAGAAAAAAAAAGGGAACAGCAATGCACACCGGTTGCAATTGTGCGTTGATGTCAATGTATATATCATAAAATTAGCTATAATTATTAAGTAGTGCATTAACGTCCATTTAAATAATTGTGGAGAAACAAGATTTCCAACACGGGTTACAAATAATGACGATCGATTAAGACTGAAACAGTTGTCGCATCTAAAAATATCGATTAGGTATTGTTTGCCATTTTTACTGTGTATTATGCCTTTTTGTTATATAATGCCGATACATAAAAATTAATTGAAGACTTAGAGACTCCGATCATATGTAAAATTATAAAGTCAGACACGTTTATAATTCAAACACAAGTGGCCAATGCGTAACAGAACCATGGAATTCCTTATGTGGCCAATCGGCTTTCGTGTTCTGACTTCCTTACTCTTCCAACACATCTCATCATCCCTCACATACTCCCTATCTTCTTTGACCCTCTTATCACACCAAAACTCATGCTCGATTTATGCAAGATTGCCCCAAAGCAGTGTGAAGTATTCCATACATTTCCGTTGCATTTTTCCAAGTTTAAAACTGAATTTCGTTGAATATCGCTCTTCTAATTGTCTCCACGTCCAGATTGCATTTTTGAAATTCATCAGCTGTGACATTCACGCTTGTGTATTCCAGTTGCTGCTGTAGCTGTTCATTGGAACCTGAGATCATAAACATTTGTTAGTCATATCAAAACAATAAAACCTAGCGAGCAGTTGTTTGGCTTTGGAAATAGTAATATATTCTCTCGCATTCTGAAAATTCTATTACTAATTGCTCGCTAGGTTAGCTTGTCGGATGACATTGTCTTTGCGAGTATAAAATTCCTACTTGAGAGACATCGGGTTGGGTTATAGCCTGGTTGAATGCTCAAATCCATTGCTCGAGACGAAGTTGGTCCGTTCAATAGTCGGATTTCGCCGCGGTTTGATTGATCTGTGTTAGTTAATTAACTTTCTTGTGTGTGTGACGGGTTTGCTCAGGTGCATGAAAGAGGCTTGGGTTACGAATCCCGAGTTCGAATATATCTAACTGATGAGCCCAAAATGAGAACGAGTCTTGGACCTCCGGTTTGTTGGCTGTCATGGCTCTCGTGAGCTGCGACATCGTTTGCGACATCGTTTGTCTGTATATATATATATATATATATATATTCTATTAATCATTTGTCCATATATATATATATGTGTGTGGCATCCGTCAGTCGAAACGACTATGGATCAGCGCCGTATTAAGATGTTGCCTGTTTGCATCCTTTTGTGTGACTGTAGAGACCAATTCTTGATTTGCATAGTCTGCCACAGCCTTGACATACGAAGGTTGTTATGCAATTTGCCGCTTCGTCCGGCTGTTCCGCCTGTACACTCGCTCTTCTCCACATGGCAGGACAGAGTGAGTAATACTGATGTTCTGCAGAGAGCGGGCATCCCATCCATTTACTCCCTACTGCGTGAGCGACGTCTTCGCTGGCTGGGCCATGTGCGCAGGATGGATGATGGGCGCATCCCTAAAAACCTTCTCTATGGCGAGCTTGCCTCAGGCTCAAGAAAGAGGGGGCGACCCCATCTTCGCTGCAAGCGTGACATGAAGGCTCTCTCGGTGGACAGGAATACATGGGAAGTCTCTGCAGCTGACAGAACTGCCTGGAGGAAAATGATACGCCAGGGGATTATCATCAGCGAGAGGACCCTCCATGTTGAAAATGCTGCATATATATATATATATATATATATATATATATATATATATATATATATATATATATATATATATATTCCGTCAAGGTTCCGTCAGCGCAAGTTTCGAGAATATATATATATATATATATATATATATATATATATGCATGTGTGTGTGTGTGTAAATTCACCTTAGCGAAATCTCTTTCGCTGTATCACAGCTATCAAGTTGTGCTAAACAAGGCCTGATAGTGATACGTGGATGATGATGAAATATGATATTCTTAGCAGGTATTTTTGATTATAGGTTAATATCTTACAGTCTTAAATACTATATATGCATTAATCGCTTATTGTTAGAGTTCGAATATACATTCTTGAACAGAAGGATTTAAATCTATTTGTAAGATTCTTCTTTTTTTAATTCGGGTTAGTTCCTGTGTTTTGGTCTCATCTATTCACATATCTATTTAGATCCGTAAAGGTTCTTGAATATTTTTTGGTCTGCTTTGCTCCGTTTTTCATTTGTTTGGATCTGTTTTTTTTGCCTGTATTTGCTATCATAATAATGTAATGTTTTACTATATTACAAAAAACAAAAAACAAAAACAAAAAAAACAGGAACAAGAAAATGTAAACGAATGAAGCCTGAATTTGTCATGCACGAGTACATGCATTGTCAAGTTTCTGGTTTCAAAGCTGTTGGCCTGTTTCGATTGCACACACGCACAAATGCTCGCATATGCATCAGAACAACGACAGCGCCTAGCAACAAAGTAAGATCCCTGATTTATCGCGTTCGGGTCAGCAGCTCACATATTTTCGCATTTGGAAAGCGGGGAAAATTGACTGACTTATGGAGGACAGGTTTAGAGCAGAAAAGGGGAACAAAAACAGAGGGAAAATACGAAATTGAGATACAAAACGGAAAACTACTAAGATGCGTCCATTTGATCTGCACGTGTCGTGATGCATGTCCAATTCAAACTAAAACATTACAAACCATCAGAATATGATTCCAAACTAAAGTTTGACAGATCGACAACGCCATTTTAGTTTATAGCATAGCGAGTACTGATGTAAAATAGGAGACCCAATCTTATTTTAACGTTTGAAACGACTTTATTGATCATTTTCCTTAAGATTTGAAATAAATAAGGAATGAAAAAAGGTGTGTCGGTAAAGAATAAGCTCATGAGTACGAACTATGAAAAAAGACTTATGAACTCCACGTGTTGTTAAATGAATGTCCTGTTTGTAGGGAAGAGAAAAGTGTTCATTTCTGAATTAAGGAAAAATATCCTATTAGTAAGAAAAGGAAAGTCCTTATCCATGAAGAATGCGTACAGTATCCCGGTAAAGTTTGTGCCATGTAGGTGTGTGTGTGTGTCTGTATGTGATACGGTATAATCACGTTGACACCAGGCCTCGTGAGATAGGATTTGGGTTGGAAAAATGTGAAAGTACTCAGCTCGCTTTGGTCTCCTGAATCGGAAAGAGGAAGAGGAACAGCCGTAGTGTTAAACCTACTTATCAACTTTGATAACGTAATTACTCGCCTGAGAGATTCCCTCTGGTTGGACAGGCCAGTGGAGATGTTGAATGCGTGCACCAATCAGCGTAAAGCTTATAAACTAAACGCAGCTTTACATTTGTAAACCGGGAGCTGGCGTTGTGGTCATCTGTAATCGGTACCGCTGCTACACACACACCTGTTATTTCAAACTCAAAATGACAGACTTGCATGAATCTGCTTTTCTTACGTGTATTTGTAAACCAATTAAACACTATTTTAAACTGCAATGGGACAAACCAATGACAATTATATATGGTCCCTAAACGTGGTACATAAAGGACATGATATTCAAGACTAAAACCTGTCATACTGACGAAATAATATTTCAATTTAAAACAGGACATCCTTATGCGTATATCATTTAAACGTACACGTGAAGGAGCAAACGAAATCTAATTTGAAAGTTGAGTCCGTAAGACCAATCAAATAATAGCTAAACTTCAGCGTTACAGACCAATTGAAATGCTATATTTAGATTAAATGTGACAGACTAAAACTGTTATCCAAAACGAAACCTTAACAGGCCAAAGAAAGTGCAACAGACCTGGGAACATGAACTTTTAAACTTACGTATACTAAACCATCGAAAAATTATTAAAATTTTTACATCGCCGATTTTTGACAATTCTGTTTTAAACCTTACTGCAACAAGCTGATAGAAATGATATTTAAGCTGACCGGTCGATGAATAGAGTTTCTAATTAATGTGCTCTGACGTATTTTAAATACGATAAAAAATCGCGATAAAAACATACTATTTAAACCTGATACGAGAGAGACCTGTTTACTTATAGGCTGACAGGCAGCACCTGCATAGAGATGTAAGGACATATCTATCAATAAAGACAGTCACATAAAATTCTTCGCAAGTATTCTCCAAAATAGACGTGAAATATTGTTCAAGCACTTTTTTATATTCACTATTCTCTGCATCGAGCTAGCCTTGCAAGAAAATCAGTTTACTTTCGTTTTTTTACGGCTAATTTATTTATGAAATCACATAAACTATATTATACATTTAAACCGTGAAATTTAAAGATAACTAGCAGAACCATAGTGCCGGTGTTGCTCGGTGGAATTATGCCGCCCACACAACCTGTAAAAACAAAAACAAAAAACCATTAAACTACGATTTTTATTGTTTCATATAGGCTGTTAATGCGGTCCATAGCCTTTAAATGTTTCCCTTTTCTGTTGGTAAGATGTAAGATGTAAGATGTATACAATATTTTTCCAAGATATAATAATATACGACTAATATTGGACGATGACGGACGTTCATATTGGGAAGGACACATATAACAGTTGGTGATTACAATGAAGGAGACATTTATACATATTACCCCACGATGACGACTGTGACAATTCTTGGTGGTTTCATATTATTAATGTTGACTGGGAGATATATATGATGCATCACAGTTCTTATACATATAGAGAGGAGGAGATACTTCACTTATGATGATGGTGGGGAGGACACATAATACCCATTTACCTTTTTGGTTGTGATGAATGATGACAGGAAACAAACAGTTACAAATTATTAATTAATAATTTATTTGTTCATCGTATCGGCCAGTCGATGACGTCAGGAATTCAAACTTGGATCTACATGGTTAATCTTCTACCCTTCGCCTCTAAGGGACTCTCCTCTCCAACTGACCATGTCAACTGTTGGTTGATCAATTGTCTCTTACTGACTGACTGACTGACTGACTCTGAACCCATAGAATCCTATCTTGAGAAAATCATTTTTTATGACGTCAGAAGTGTGTTTTCAAACGTGACTAAGTTCACGTGGCTTTACATAGGTTTGTCCAACACACTTTTGACAAAGAAAAGAATCCTCAATTCTAATCTAAACGATATAATTTAATTCGCATTGTTCATTCTTTTACTGACATATTTAATATTCAGATTTCTAAACGAATTAACTATATACTTAATTTCTGACGTTCCATTTCTTAACCTTGCCTACAGGGTCCGATTCTAAGCTTATCCTAATCTCATTTTCATTTATCTAGTATTGTTTTATTTACATGGGAAGGGGACAGAATTTTCCATGTAACACTCATATCGTATTTTTCAAAAAATATACGCATTCCTAAATTCTAGTACATTTTTCCTCTATATCTGTACAACCATTTACTAAGAAAGATCAGACACGGCCCAAAAAATAAATGAATAAACTTCGTTAGTCAGCCCTTTTCCAACTGGATCAATATTTTTTTTAGATCAGAATCTCTATCTGATCTCCCCGGCATATTCCTTTTGGGTGTTAGATAGTGCCGCCTATGATCCATATCAGCTAACTATGACCCAGATTTCTGTGTTTTTTCTTATTTTTATCAGAGCGCCCAAGATCCCAAACAGAGACATCCCGCATTCATACATTGCTAAAAAATGTATAAGGTTATATCTTTTCTTCCTACGTACTTACGGTATATTTTACTTTTTCTCCCTTCTTAATGTCATATGTTATTTGCCCGTGCTACTGACTCTTATAGTCCTTTGGTACCCTAAGGAATTCTCGTATCCTTTCCACGCCTGCCTTTTTAATTTATTGTGCCGACTTATCCTCTACTCAGAGTCGTTATCACAGGTTTCCATCTGTATTTTCTTTTAGGGGCACATCTCTAGTGCTGTCCCTCAGCAAGCTACCCTTCTTGCGAAAAATGTTATGGGCATCAAAAACCAAAAGAAAAATTCTCTCTTTTGGCTTATCACATCCGAAAACCTCTCAAAATACCCGGTTACGTAATTTTCCCTTGTCCCCTATCTAAAATTGCAAGTTATTCCTAGGCCAATCATTTGTCTTAATTTCCGTTATTAGTTGTTTTTTTTTCATTTTAATTTATTTACTAATTTATTGCTTTAATTCCTGGCGACAAATACAATACTTATACATACATTTAAAAACAATATTTAATATTTGTTCAAACATCATATAACATTTTCAAAAAATACATTAGTACATTACATTTAACTATGCATAACACGTTTAACTATGATAAAAAAACCGTTTCAATTAAAATATTTTCTCAAGAATTTTTTTCTGTAACAACACCAATATAAACAAAGTCTGTTAAAAATTGTCCATTAAAAACACGTTGAAAGCTGAAAATTTCAACTATAACCACGAAAATGCCTTTTGCAATAAAAGTGTATTTACACATGCTGTTTTAAAAGTACATACCACTTTGGCTCTTGTGAAATTTTTTTGTTTGATTGACAGTTATCAATCCAACAATTTCAACCTTGCAAAACAATTTTCAAACAATAATGACTGACCCCAGTGTCTTTACTCGTGTGTGTGTGTGTCTGTAATTTTCAAAACAAAGCAATTAATTTATCAATGACATTTTACGCAAAAGTAATCTGGTGAAATTACTTTTCTTACGTTTGCCGTGCGTGAGGATTTACGTATGTATTTTTTTCTATGACTGTTTCTTTTTTCTTTTGCGGCATATCACCCCCTTTTTAAGCTCATTTTTTCCTGTGTAAGTATATAATTCTTTTCCTTTTTTCTTTCGACATTATGTGTATGTGTGCGATAAACAGTCTAGCATTTTTCGTGTGTTTTAAGGACCTCATGTATTTTTTATATTGCAATTGTGTTTCTCTTCTCTGTTTTTCTTCTTGATTATTGTGTTTCTGTGTGAATTTCGACCAGCAGTTTTTTTTCGAAGGACCTTTAGTTGTTTCCGTGGTATCACCGAGGTTCGAATTTTATTCTTGCAGAATAAAATGATCACGTCACTCAAATCAACGTATAATGTTGTACAGCAGGCGACTCCTGTTGGAGGGTGACGTACATTCATATTGGGAGAGACACATATAACAGTTGGTGATGAAAATGAGGGAGACATTTATACATATTACTCCACGACGACGACGTTGACAATTCTTTGTGGTTTCATATTATTAATATTAACTGGGAGATATATATGATGAAAAGGGAAGGGAACCGCCTTTTCCATGTAACACAATGTACTTTTGGTAATGTGAAACCTAAGCGTGTAATCTATGATAAGCGCCTTAGAAATATGGGAAAAATTGAAAAGGAAAAACGTAAATGATAGTGGCATCATTAACAAAGGACGTGACAAAAAGGTAGGTGTTCACTGTAGTAGAACGTTATAATTCTAAATTTAAGCCCGCAAGCGCTGATAATAGCCTGTAATATCAACGAATAAGTGAACAATAAAAAGAAAATGGTAGGGCTAGCACTATTCAGGTTCACCAATTCTTTTTTAAATTATCTTGCAATTTGAATGTTATTTGTCTTTTAACGGTTCTAAAAGTGTTAACGTGTCCAAAAGCTGACCCTAATTGGGTTGGCATACTCTACTAAATATTTGAAGCTAAATCTTTCAGATAAAAAGGCTTAAAAATATCAAATTGATTACTATAGCTATATTTTCACAAACAAAAAAAAACAAGTCGAAAAAATAACAAATAGTGGGTGCGTAAATATATAAACATTTATTTATTCTACACGTCATTATGATTATATTTTGTGTGCTTGTGTAGATTGGTGATGCTATAAACCGATGCATTTAATATATACTTATATATTGAAGCGTTTATCTTATAAATAATCGCGTGTTTTTTATTACGATTTTTTACTGAATAAAGTTATGGAATTCTATACAAAGAAATATGAAAAGATTACCGAACTTTAGTAAAAAAATGTGTTGCAGAAATATAATAAAAAATAAGTTTTATTTCGTTCAATAAACTTCCGTATTTTTCGGTTCGGCATAAGAATATAAAGAACACAAATATTTGGGAGCTAATCTCCTATTTATTAAAAGAAATATATTGCGAAAATGTAATTATTAATAATAATAATAATAATAATAATAATAATAATAATAATAATAATAATATATATATATATATATATATATATATATATTCATTTTATTTCGTTCAAAAAACTTCCGTTTTTTTTCGGAAAGATAAACAAACGCAACTATTTGAGAGCTAACCTCTTCAATCTAGTTCAGATTATATCACACGTCATTATAGTTATATTTTGTGTGATTGTGTAGATATGTTATCTTTTAAACTTGCACTTTCATATCTATTTATATATTAAACAGTTTGACTTCCAAATTATGTTTTTATTACGATTTTTTACGAAAAAAACTGGCATGTTCATAAAAGAAATATGAAAAAAATGACAGCAGTTTATTAAAAAAAATTGTTGCCAACATGAAATAGTTTGCCAAAAATAAATTCTGTTTTATTTCGTTCAATAAACTGCCGTATTTTTTGTTTCAGCATAAGGGAAATATTTGAGAGACTACCTCTTAAATTTAGTCCAGAATATCTATTTAAATATATGTTACGGAAATATGATTAATGGCAAAAATAAGTTCGTTTGTTTCGTTCAATAAACTGTTTTTACGGTAAAATAATGAAAAACGAAAATATTTTGAGGCTAACCTCTTCAATTTAGTCCAGAGTGAATCATATGTCATTATATTTATGTCTGGAGTCTTTTTGTAGATATGTGATCTTTTAAACCAACGGATTTCATGTATATTTATATATTGACAAGTTTAGCTTCCAAATGACCGCTTGTTTTTATTACAATTTATACCGAAAAAATACGGAATTATATTAAAAGCAATATGTTGCGAAAATAAAATAGTTAGCAACAATAAGTTCGTTTTACTTCATTCCATAAACTTCCGTATTTTTCACATATAAGTGTCGTCAACTCACATGGAAAAGATAAAATAATTTGCAAGTAAACTTTCCTATATTTCTCATTTGTTTTCTTGTTTGTTTTTTTTTCTATAGAAATATAAAATATAAAAGACGCAAATATTAGGGAGAGAAATTTCTCAATAAAAAATATATATGAAATGCGTCGGTTTGTAAACTCGATCGCAAGGGCTGTTCAAATTATTCTTTGTTCTGGCGAAGGCGCTGTAATATGTGTATTAGTGACGCATATTTTAATGTTAGTAAGCGTTCGTTTATAAAGGGAAGAAATGGATTCCGGAATATGAGAATTTACGGAGCTCAGCCAACTATAATGGACGGACTTTGGCTTGCCTATTAGCTTAGCTGTATTGAATTTGTATGTGGCAGTTACTGTTCCTAACCTACGATACTTTAGTCCAGAGGTGAAATTCTGCAGTCATTTTGTTATATATGAAGATAAGATGTTAAACGTCGGGATGCTGAATCAGCAAATATATCTGTTAATATAAATGAATGCTTATTACGTAACGGATGAAAGAAAGTAGTGTCAGTTTTATGTGTGAGCGAAGACAAGAAACGAATGTATGTGAAACGAGGCTAGAAAGAGAGAAAAAAGAAAGGAAGAGGAAAAGAAAGAGAGCGAGAGTAATGAAATGAGAGATAGAACAGTTTAGATGATAAATACAGAAAGGGGTACATTCCTAAACTGTATCTAGCTTGTGTAGAAATGAAAGACAGAATGGTGTGAACATTAATAATAATTAGAATAATAATTATATATATTATTTTTTGCATCCAAATTAATTTTATAATGCGATATGTATCGATTTTTAGTATTTTCTTCAATAGTGAATAATACGTAAGGAGAGCTAGAAAGTAAGTTATGAAAATATATGGCAATAAAGCTATATAAAATTGAAATATGAAAAAGTCTGTGGAGCTTTTCATATGTAGTTTCATAACTTACAGTATATATATATATATATATATATATATATATATATATATATATATATATATATATATATATATATAAGTTCTCTTCCTTTCACTCACTCTCTAAATTTTTCCCCAATTCATAACATCTATTACTACTTCCATTAGTAACACCAAAACCTAATTGTCGATAGCATAATAATGCGTATTGTTAGTGTTTTCCTTTTCACGCTTCTGTATTTTTCAGTTGCATATTGTGCATATACAATCCAACTAATTACTTCTTTCAATTTTATGGAATACAAACATGGCGGTTTATTAATTCTAACATATTCTCTACATTATAAAAAAATACATGTATTTTTGTTTCTTTTTACGTTCGTTAACGTCATATTTATATAATAACAGAATACAAATATTTCGTATTGCTTCAGAGAGATTAACTTTATTAAGATTGTATTTAAGAACTTGCTATTTATACGAAAAAAACATTTTAAAAGAAAATTATAGAAGCTCTTCCGGAGAAAAACAACACACCATCCTATTTTGGAATTTACAGTGGGGGGTTAGTTTTACGTATAACTCTAACGAAACATATTTCTGGTTTTTATTTCTTTTTTCATTCACAAAGTATTTCAGAAAACATAAATATATAATACTAAATGGAGGATATAACTACAAAAATATTAAAACAGAGAACTGGTGTTTTTCAGGATTGGATACGGATCAACGTAGATTCTCAAACCTTTATTTCTATAAAGAAAACAGAAACACACACATGCATGCAGACATTGGGTTACACACACACACACACACACACACACACACACACACACATATATATATACATTGGGTAGCAAAAGTATTTGGTACGTTGATCTTTTTCGTATTTCTTAAAAAATATCAAGTTAATTTGAATGACATTTACACTCACTTTTTGAACAGATATTATCTAAAAATAAAACGAAAATGAAAATATTCTTAGTTGACAAATATTTATTAACGAAAAATCAAATTACCCATATGCAAAAAGACTTACCGCATTTACTAATTGTGTTTCTTCTGAAAAGCTCAATTTTTGCTTAATCTGACCAAATAATTTTATTCCAAAAGTAATACGATTAACATTGGTATTAATTTCAAACGATCTTTCACGTGTCTAGGATTCAACAATGGAGTCTTTCGCGGCGATCGAGAATATAGTCCTGTCCGATTCAATTATCTCTTGATGGTGTCCTTGCTTATTTCAATACTTGCTTACTGCAAATCCTTCTGAATTTCTGACCGAGTCAGAAATGGTTCTTTCTAAATGGTACGAGCAACGTAACGAACAGTAACATCATTTAATTCACGTGGTCGACCACTTAGAAAATTTTTTTTTATTACTACCTGTTTTTTTTTCTCCATTTTTCACAACAACCCCAACTGTACTCACCACCAAATTTAGTTCTGAAGTTATTTTCCTGTACACCTTTTCAATTTTCTGCCTTGCTATGATTTCTTGGCGCATATCACTGGCCAATTGCTTTGTTTTAAACATTTTAAAAGAATAAGAAAAGAGACAACCTGCGCAGTGTCTGAAAACTGTTATCAACTGACCCGTAAGGAACGGAACACGCATCTGCCTTCTGATTGGTTGAAATATTGTAGCAATATTAAATGGCTGCTTAAGAATGAAATTTCTGATTGGTTGAAATATTGTAACAAGATGTAATGATTGCTTAGGAATGAAATTTGACAGTGTATTAAATACTTTTGCATTCATATAAATAATTTGATTTTTTGTTAATAAATATTTGTCAACTAAGTATATCATCATATCCGTTTTATCTTTAGATAGATAATTCAATAAATTTGGGAGTTCTTTAAAATTTAAAATATCTAATTTCTCATTCAAACATAGACTACACGAAATGTTCAAAGATTGAGTGTAAATTTCATTCCCATTTATTTGATATTTCTTTTGAGAAATACGAAAAAGACCAATGTACCAATTACTTTTGCTACCCACTGTATATATATATATATATATATATATATATATATTGATTACATGTATTTTTCTGACCAACGCTCAGCATGGGTCCCGCTAGTTATAAATATATTTACTTATATATAATAAGATTTTTATTTATGTAAACATAGAATGACTACACATTATCCAACGTAAAGATATAGAGAATGGACACTTGATATTTCTTTGTTTGAGAAAATAGAGTTTATAGAAACTGTCTGCTATCATTTTGCGATTCGTTTATGCCTTATCAACGATCTTCTTTAGCACCGACATAGTAACCATATTGAGTGATCTACAAACTGTTTAGTTCATTGGCTATATCAATAATTAACCTGGCATTTAACCCGACTGTTTTTGTTTATTTATTAATTAATGTCATAAGTATGTTTGTCATTTTTGTTATAATTGTTGTTATTATTATTTGTAGTAGTTCATCATTTTTTTCCATTATCATTAAGTAACATTTATTTTGTAAATACATAAGTTTGCTATATCACTCCTTCAATTTAATAAATTTTGGAATTTTTTAAAATTTTAAATATCTAATTTCTCATTCAAACATAGACTACACGAGCTGTCTAGGTTTCTACATGGAATGACTTGTCCTACTATTTTCCATTATACTATCGGTGATCGTCCACTTTTGTTTAGCTTATCAGTGAAAGCTCGAATAACAAAAATATATTCAACTGTGCAATATCAATATACGCTATTATTATAATTGTATATATTCATACGCTTGTATAAAATAGATTTTTTAAGATATTCGCTTCTGTGTAGCAGCGAGAGAAAATTTAATCTACCTTTCTAGTAAGAGAAATTCCATTGATTAAGATACGATAGTCGTACTTATTTTTATAAAAGGTATTCTCTATACGTTTATAAGAATAAGTCAAATTTACAAAGTTAGATCCAAACAGCAATCCATCTAGCGTATATTTCTTTCACTCAAGCTAACCTTTTTTTATAATTACTTTACCAGATTATCTTTCCTTAAAATACTTATTCCGGCTGAGAGATTTGTTATGGAGAGGCAGATATTTGAGGTGTCAGTGTCGCTGAGTAGAAAATTTAATGATAGCGCAACACTAAAATTATCGTGTTACGTACTAATCATTTTAAAATTCAATCCATAATTTGATTAATTCAATATAAATAATTTGATAAATTCAATATAAATAATTTGATAAATTTAATAGAAATAATTTGATAAAGATACAAAAATAGTTTACAAATTACATTTACGTGCAATCAAGTTTTCATTTCCCAGCGGATATTACTCACTTCCTGGGAGTGTGAATTGCACTAATATGCAGGACATTATCTCCCATTTTTGGTAGGATGGTAGCAATTTCTGTTCTGTTGCAACGAACCTATCCTAATAGCATTACTATCTTGACATGCATTACGTCCACCTTTATAAATAGTGTAGTATCTGTTTTGTTCTTTTTATAAGTATAATCTTTATACTACTTCGAGTGGCAATATAGTACCTATTCTATTTTAATGGGACTATTCTTTCATACGTTATTTCCGCCTTAAAGGGATAGTCTATTATTGTCCTTAGGCATTATCTCCTCCTTTGGGGAGCAGTGTAGAATATGTGTATTCATCAAGAATACCACCCTAAAAGACATATTGGGAGCACAGTGTAACATATGTTCTCACGTCATAATGCGATCCTCCGATGCATTACCTCCTGCTTTGCAGAGATGCGTAGTATATGCTGGTTAGTTATATATACCAATAAAAATATGCGAATGGAAACACTACTCAATTGTTACTTTTAATAATATAGAAATTCAGCTATAAGTGTATGTTTGCCCCCAAAGAATAGATGTAATCCGAGGAACGGTTCATCCGTAAAGAAAAAGAAATGCGATCATATTTGGAATTTGTTGGAAAAGTACAAATAAGCATACACGTATTTTATCCATTAAACCCTAAACACACTTCATGCAATGCTGTATCTTGGGGTGTGCACGGACATCTAGCATAGTTACAATTATAGTGAAATTATTTATACAAATAAAACTGTACATGTATGTGTGTGTTTAATCAATAGATTCTAAAATTATTAGTCATTAAAAACTGAAATTAAAAAAAATAGTAATCATACACCGAGGATGGTGGTTTATGACGAGTAACATTTTTGTGTAGACGGATGAATAACGCGTCGTATATGTCGGTAAGTTAAAATGACAAAATGTTCATTTCAATTGCCGACGATTTCTTATTATTTTTCTACATGCGCAAGTTCAATCATAGTCATTATAGTCATGGCTAGATGTTTAATTTTGAATCTGTCTTATGTATCTCTTGGGTTAGCTCAAACCGTAGGAAACGCGGCTGAAGTGCTAAATCATTTAGTTTTGATTCTAGCAAGTCATTTTTTAACGTTTGAAATCAGTACAAGGTACAATATAATATTTAATAGACATATGACTCTAATAATAAATAAGAAATTCGCATGGATTAAACTATATTTAAACGTATTTTACGACAGGCATCATCATCATCATCATCATCATCATGATACAGTCCGTCCTTCTTGATTATGACTAGTTGGGGCCTCAGTGCTTTATCCCTCGGTGTTGACGTAGTCTCACTCCATCACCACAGGACTTTCCACCTTGACTCAAAACTTGCTTGTGCAGTTTAGGTGCAGTATCTGCTGGAGCGAACCCGTGACGTTTGGCAGCAGAGGAGGCCGCAGCTTCTGGCCGAAAGTAATTTCCGTGAAGTAAACAGTCGCCCTACCGTGTCCACTACTACACCTTTTCTTTCTGGATGAGGTTCCATAGCCTTTTAAGGAAAACTGCAAGATCATAGTAGGATTTGAAGCTAAAGTGCCTTTGCTGTGATTTTGGGGTGGGTTCCCATAGTCTTCGCCCAGCTAAGGGCACCCACAAGACAGTTGTGTAGGAGTTTGTAGTGTGCCAGGGTATGTCCATACATCGGTGGGCTATAACGAACCTCTGGGGCCCCCTACTACTCCGAGATCTCCTACAAGTTTAGCCTAGGGCCGCAAGGCACCCAGTTACCGTGTGTGTTTAAACAGGCAATATATATATATATATATATATATATATATATATATATATATATATATATATAACAGTTAACTAAAAAAAAAAATAATTGAGCATTCCATCCTGAAGAAAAAAAGGACCATATTTGGAATCGTCAGGAAAAATAGAAATAAACGTGCAGACTTTTTCTCAATGAAATCTCGCAACATACTTTAATCAGAACATGGGTACGTGTGCGTGTGTACGCGTGTGTGTGTGTGTCAGCACTAAGACTATGCGGGTTTAACCGGCCTCCTCCGAAGGAGGAAGTATCATGGGAGTATGGAATTCATAAGCGGTCCCCAGTTGCATGTACATCTCCCTAAAGGCAGATGACGACGTTAGGTTTGTGCAACTTCTTGCAGGGAGGTGTCGACGTCCTCCTACATACGGCGCCTGGAATTCCCAAATTGGTCACCCATTTTAGTAATGACCAGGCTCAACGTTGCTTAACTTCGGTGATCTGACGGGAATCGGTGTGTCAACGTGATTATGCCGTATTAAAATAATTGTAAATGATTTGATACGAACTTTATATCACGCACACAATGAGTGATAGAATATATAGATTCGGTCAAGTAAAAAACGACTAAAACAGAGAGTCGCTTCAGACGGATATTTAGCTTTAAATGCGATCTTAATGTGCGTTGTAATCAGGACAGACACGTTTAAAAGCAATACATTACGAACGTAATGACGGCTTGTATTATTGTGTTAAAAAGTTTCTTTGTGTCCATGGTAAGCAGGAATGATAATGGATGCGCTTGATTGTTTGGTTATTCCGAGACTCATTAATCTGTTTTCTCTTCTATTGAAAATATCTCACCCCGTATTTTAACAAACAACATACAAATAAGAAAGAAAACATCACGAAAGAATGAAACGAATAATAATAATAATAATAATAATCAAATCACACACGCGACAAAAACACTCTTATACAAAATCATTCTTATTATACGCATAGATAGATATATCCATACATCTTGGCCCCCGACTAGTTAGACGCGTATTACCATTACGGGCAAAATTAGCGATATTGAATCATTTAATCGAGATGCAACTATTTTGAATTCGTAGCGGGTTTCCATCACCGGTGACTCTGTCACGTGAAATAAACATTCATAAAAAAAAGTTTTAAGTTCAATTTAGAGTGTTTCAAACCAATATATAAATATATATATATATATATATATATACATATACATATACATATATATATATATATAAATGTACTGAAGGTCAGAAAAACATTGGTACCGTCGGTTTCAAGCGATTCCCGTCAGATCACCGAAGTTAAGGGTGACCAGTTAATGATAAATCGTAAATAATGTTAGGCTCTCGTCAGCCAACTGGTCGCCCTTATGTTATGCTTGAAACCGACGGTACCAATGTTTTTCTGACTTTCTGTACATTTAAATAAATAAATATTAAGCTCTTATATCGGAAAAAGGTTTTTTCTTCGTAATCGAGCACTTTGTAGGAATTCTTTCCCCCAAACCGGTAAACAAATATATATATATATATATATATATATATATATATATATATATATATATATATAGAGAGAGAGAGAGAGAGAGAGAGAGTGGTTGTCCATCGGATCCGATGATGACGTTTGTGTTCTGCATCTCATCTGTGCACACGGAGGTGGCTCTGCAGCCCCAGTCTAGAGGCACATAGTCTTGAACATTGGGGGCACTTAATGTCAGTTGTTGTGATCACCGCTGAAGCTGCTCTGTGATGACTCTCTCTGGCAGCAGTGAGTTTCTGGCTACGAGTCTCTTCAAAGTTGCAGCAGCCTTGTGAGTTGAGCCTTGCCATTTTGATCTGTCCATAGCATGTCCCTCTAGGTCTCCCGATTTGATACGACACCATTGCAGATTGGCTTTAACAGTGTCTTTATATCGCAGTTTTGGTCGACCTTGGTTTCTTTTGCCGGCCTGGAGCTCTCCATACATCAGGCATTTAGGCATCCGACATGCGTCCATTCGAATCACGTGTCCAATCCCACGAAGTTGGGTCTTGATGATGGTGGCCTCTATACTGGTGGACTTAGCTTTGTCAAGGACCAGATTGGTGATGCGATCACCAGAATCAGCAAGGCAAGTCATGTACTGGGAAGACTTTGCAATCGAGTGCTCAATAAACTCAACATCCACCTATCTACGAAACTGAAGGTCTACAATGCTGTGGTCCTTCCCTCCCTGCTCTATGGTTGTGAGACGTGGACACTGTAGCGCAGCCTTATAAAGAAACTGGAGCTCTTCCACATGCGAGCTCTCCGCTCCATCCTGGGAATCAAATGGCAGGATCGGATCACCAATCTGAAGGTCCATGACAAAGCTAAATCCACCAGTATATATATATATATATATATATATATATATATATATATATATATATATATATATATATATATATATATATAAGTGAACGTGTCTGTGTGTCTGTGTACATTCCCCTACGCAATAACTCTGTCAATTTTTAGTTTACAGACTCGAAATTTGATATACAGGGTACTGAGATTTGGAAAAATCTATGTGATCGGGTTTCAACCAGAAACTTCGCTGTTAAGGGGCCAAAGTTCAACAATTTGACCTTTAAGAACTCTACCTAACTCCTCCCATAATGTAGGGTCTAAACGCTTGACATTTTAGATATAGGTTCCTTGGACATGGATCCAACTTAATAACTTGAACCCAAAACAATAAATGTTAAGGGGTCATATCAGGGTTAAAAATTAAAAAAATTAAGCACTTTTTTTTGCTTAACAAAAACCCGGGCAACGCCGGGCACCCATGCTAGTATATCTATAAAAGTGAAAGTGTCTGTCTGTGTGTGTGTCTGTGTATCTGTGTGTCTGTGTATGTGCATTTCCCTACGCAATAACTCTGTCAATTTGTAGGCTACAGACTCGAAATTTGATATATAGGGTACTGAGATTTGGGAAAATCGATGTGATCGGTTTTCGGTCAGAAATTTGGCGATTAAGGGGTTCAAGTACCAAACTCCTCCGATAATTTTTGGTCTAAACACTTGAAATTTTAAATATATGTTTTTTGGACATGGATCTAACTTAAAAAAATTGATTGTTTTTTCTTTTTCTTGTTTTTTGCTCAGCATACACCTCCAAAACCCGGGCAACGCCGGGCACCCATGCTAGTATATCTATATATCTATAAAAGTGTACGTGTCTGTCTGTCTGTGTGTGTGTGTGTGTGTGTCTGTGTAAATTTCTCTACGCAATAACTCTGTCAATTTGTAGGCTACAGACTCGAAATTTGATATACAGGGTACTGAGCTTTGGAAAAGATCGATGTGATCGGTTTTCGGCCAGAAATTTGGCTGTTAAGGAGTCAAAGTTCAATGATTTTACCTTTGAGAACTCTACCGAACTCCTCCGACAATTTTTGGTCTAAACACTTGAAATTTTAAATAAAGGTTCCTTGGACATGGACCTAACTTAATAACTTGATTTGAGCTCAAAACAATAAATTTTAAGGGATCATAATAGGGGTCAAAGTTAAAACAATTGACTGTCTTTTCCTTCTTTTTTTTTGCTCAGCATACACATCCAAAAACCTGGGCAACGTCGGATACCCATGCTAGTATATCCATATGTCTATAAAAGTGAACGTGTGTGTGTGTGTGTGTGTATGTGTGTGTGTGTGTGTGTGTGTCTGTGCATATTTCCCTACGCAATAACTCTGTCAATTTGTAGGCTACAGACTCGAAATTTGATATATAGGGTACTGAGATTTGGAAAAAATCGATGTGATCGGTTTTCAGCCAGAAATTTGGCTGTTAAATGGTCAAAGTTCAACGATTTGACATTTGAGAACTCTACCAAACTCCTCCAACAATTTTTGGTCTAAACACTTGAAATTTTAGATAAAGGTTCCTTGGACGTGGACCTAACTTAAATTGATTTGAGCCTAAAACAATAAATTTTAAGGGGTCATAATAGGGGTCAAAGTTAAAAGAAATGACCGTTTTTTTTTCTTTGGTCGGCATACACCTCCGAACACCCGGGCAACGCCGGACACCCATGCTAGTATATATATATATATATATATATATATATATATATATATATAAAAGTGAAAGTATCTGTCTGTCTGTGTGTTTGTCTGTGTACATTTCCATACGCAATAACTCTACCAATTTTTAGTCTACAGACTCGAAATTTGATATACAGGGGACTGAGATTTGGGAAAATCTATGTGACAGGATTTCGGCCAGAAATTTGGCGATTAAGGGGTCAAAGTTCAACGATTTGACTTTTGAGAACTCTACAAAACTCCTCCGACAATTTTTGGTCTAAACACTTGAAATTTTAGATATAGGTTCCTTGCTCAGCATGCACCTTCAAACACCCGGCTAACGCCGGGCCGAAATGCTAGTATATATATATATATATATATATATATATATATATATATATATATATATATATATATATATACAAGTGAAGGTGTCTATCTGTCTGTGTACATTTCTCTACACAATAAGTGGCAATTTTTAGTCTACAGACTCAAAATTTGATATACAGGGTATGGAGATTTGGGAAAATCTTTGTAATTCGTTTTCTGCTGCAATTTGGCTGTTAAGGGGTCAAAGTTCAACTATCGCACCATTGAGAACTCTACAAAACTCCTACGACAATTTTGATTATAAACACTTGAAATTTTAGATATAGGTTCCTTGGATATGGATCTAACTGGATAACTTTATTTGACCCCAAAACAATAAATGTAAAGTCGTCATAATAAGGATCAATTTAAAAAAAAATACCTCTGTAGTCTCTATCTAAAATTTCAAATGTCTAGACCAGAAATTTTCTGAGTAATTTACTCAGAAAATTTCTGGTCTAAACATTTGAAATTTTACATAAAGTGTATTCAGAGATAGGGCAGGCTTTTTAATCGGTTTGGTCGAAAATTTGAGCAACCAATATATAAATGCAAGTATGTATGTTTGCATGTCTGCCAAAAATTTCCGACAGAGGCGACGGATTTTCAAAAGATCAATATCGTTTTGAAGCCCGTCCTTTCAGACCACAAATACCGAAAAATTGGCAAAAAACATTAATTTTTTCACCCTAAACTGGTCACTTTTCTACAGGAGGTGTCGCTTTTTTCGTCGATATTTTCGAAAGTCATCCACTCTTTTCGATTGTCTAGCCTTAATTTAAACCTACGTCACTTCAGGTTCGGCGGTGGTCGTAACAGCAAAGACGTCACATTTTTTACGTTCTTTTCCTCCTTTGCAGTACGGGTTTGACCCTGCCTTCCTACTACCAATTTTTTCTTTTGCTCAACACACACCTCCAAACATCCAGACAACGCCAGGCACTCATGATTGTGTGTATATATATATATATATATATATATATATATTGCAAACTATTGCAAACTAAAAAAATGAAATAAATTAAGTTCTATTTTTCGCATTATTTGATGGTATTCAGTTACCAGTTATATTTCCATTATTAAAATTTTATGTTTAATAGAGAAGATTTTAATAAGTTTTAATGATAAAATTTTAACTTTCAAAAAGATTTTGTATGACATTTTTAGGAAAAGTATTCTATTGATAGCAGGTGCTTTTGTGAATTCGGAATAGCGGCGTCTGGTTATAATGATAAATCACTTTCAGAAAAATGCAGAGTTGTGGTATCATAACAGTCGTGTTTTATAATATATGAATTGTCACAAAAAATCATTCTAAATTGCTATTGGAAGACCCATAACCTAAGTGAAGTGCAAAGACTGTTTAGATGCCCCAACAAGACTCACAATTATTTATTTATGGAATAAGTTTTAGTAAGAAGGAACAATTTAATGAGTAGGTAAAAGTGTTCCATAAGAACCACTCTGGAAGACCAAGATCATCAACCAGTGTGACAAAAGCAAGAGGAGTCATTGAGAGATGACACCAATCGGCTAAAAATCTGTTCGGCAATCAGCTCTGAAGGCAGGAGCTCAAAAATTTTGGAGTCAGTTCAGCATTGTTAGTTGTGTATGGACCAAAATGCCCCCCAAATTGAACACTTCCGATAATGTACTCGTTTTTATATGTGTTCACTGTATTTTGATGTATAATTTTTTCTTTATAATAATAAATGTGGATTTTCTGATTGTTTAAAGACTGTATATATTTTATTGGGGCAACCTACATATATATACATACATATATATACATATATATGCATATATATATGCATATATATATACACATATATATACACATATATACACAAATATATATACATATATATATACATATATATACATATTCATATATATACACATAAATACACATATACATATACACATATAACTCATATATATACATATATATGTATATACATATATACATATACATATGTATATATACATATATATATATATTGGAGTCAAAAAGAAAGTCCGCACTTAATTTAAGCTAAATTGAATTTTAAACAACCTATACCTCCTTTATTCGCCTTTTATTCCTCTATAATGTTACCTGTTCATATTTGACTTTTACTTGAAGTATCCTAGTGTTCACATCATTTTAAAAATTACTTTTTTACCGAAAAAAACAAAGAAACTCCGCACAATAGAAAATTGTTATTTAAATGTAACTTTAGAACATTAATGCAACACAAATACAACAGGAACCCATAAACTAGTTAATATTTAATAGCATAGCCCTTCCGCAATTTGACAGGCTGCACTCCCTTGGGCATTTCTGGAATTAGTATTCGCCAATACTCCGTTAAAGTGCATCTGACTTCTCTTTAATTTTTGTCCAAAGTTTTTTCATATTTGAATTGTTTTCATTTCGCATCTTTTGCTTGATGTAATTCCATACGTTGTCAATAGAATTGAGGTCTGGAGATTGTTCAATCCATTCCAAATCATACACTTCAAGTAAAAACTTGACATTACCAACTGTGGTAATTGGGGCATTATCCTGTATGAAGATGAGATTATTATCCAAATTCCGGCCAAAATAGGGTAGAAAATGCTCAGTCAACATATTAATGTACTTGGACTTGTAGCGAACTTTTCTATCTATATATTTAGTCCTGCCACTGCTAGCAGTTGTCACCGGTTACTAGCCTGCATTTTTCTATTACAGTGAGATTACACCCTGTGAAACTAAATGATTACATACTGTTACGGCTGGAAGAAGCTAAGTCGGGGTGATCACCCCTGATTAGAATCTTCGACTCTAAAATGGCGCTTCACCCTACGTTCTCGTCACACAGAAGGAAAACAATAGAAAAATATCTAAAGTGCGTCGGGTGAATATTTGCGCCCTAGAATGACAAGTTATCTAAGGTTCATAAATAACTCATTTAACCTTGAACAATTCAAATTCAAAGCAAGAATGACAACACGTGCATAAAATATCATAAGGGCCTTATTAAACACATGATTGAAATTTAATGTAACACCCCAATGGGTTGGGGTGAGGTCGAGCAAACTAGGAATTAAGCGAAAAAAATGAAATCAAACAAAAAAAGGGATAAAGTGAAAACGACTTTACATGGAATGTCTTTCTGGAATAGCAGTCTGGGGGAAAAATAACATGGATGGAGGCGAGGTTGGGTTCGGGAGATCAGGCATTAGAAATGGGTTACTTAACTGCCGATAGAAGATATCGCCTGGCCTGCGTAAATTTTTACCCTCTTGCTTTTTTATTATTATTTTAAAAGTCCGTGAACGCAGATACATTGTCTTCTGTAGGCTTTTTCCAATTCGTCGACATTATCTCATCGACCCGACACTTGTACGCGATGGGCGTCATTTTGCATCATTCCACGTGAGTATCATTTCCGCGGCGATTTATTTATTTTTTATTCTGGCGGTTGAATATTAAGTTCCTTTTCATGAGGGGCTGAGTTAGACAGCAAAAGTCCTTCATTTTATCCTCGGAACAGTACGGAGATGCTTTGTCCATCATATCTGGCCACTGGTTCCTTCCATTCCTTTTTGGCATGGCGGCGCAGGGAATTTGTCCATCCGCTGCCTCGTGATGTCGACCCTAAAAAGACCTTTTTTTTTCGTTTCTCCCGCTTAGAGATTTTTCTCCTCTTCCCTTCTTCCTTTCTCATTGCTGCTACTGATTTCTGACGCATCAGTTTTTACTCTCTGGCAATTTAATTCCTCCTTCTGACCTTGTGTAACAGCCTTTTACGATAGAAGAAAGGTAAATAGAGTGAGTTACACACCAACCAAGATTTCGACCGATACTATCCAGCCATAGAAGCTAGGCCATTTCGGCGGACATTTTGCTGTCGACTGAGGAAAATATTTTCGGAGGCAATAGTAGATCTACTCTGTATTGTATTTGGCATTAAATCAAAGCACACAATAATCTATACTTCTCTAAATTCGATTTTGTTTTGAGTGTATTGATATTCATATTAGAAACCATTATTTCTATTAGTATTTATTTGCTTTCCCACCAAAGCAAAATGTGACACGAGATCGATTTAATGTATGGTTAAACCATCTTCCCGAAAAAAAAAAGCAAAAGGGGCACTCTGGTTGGGACTTAAAATAATAATTTCCCCAAGTATAAAGGGGTTCCCCTCCATTGACCGGGACAATTACCTTAAGTTCAGCATCTGCGGAACAGATACTACACTTTGATCCCTGCCCGAAGGCCAAGAATAACAGGGTGTTTATTTGCTTCCCCACTGAACAAATTAGGCACAAGACCGTTTTTTAATGTGGAGAGTGAAGGGGAAATGGGGACCAGATCCCCGTGGAGTAAGAGAGCTGGATAGTGACAATTGATATGAAGAGTTTCCCCTACATTGACCAATAACTTAGATGTAGGATTGCCCCCACATATGGCCTTTGATTGCTGTATCTGCCGGACAGATACTACACTTTGATCCCGGCCCGAAGGCCAAGAACAATCTGAAGGCCAAGAACAATAGAAAAAAGACAAACTTCTTTTCTATTTATGTATTAATTTGCTTCTCCACGGAAGCAAATTAGACACAAGGTCGGTTTTAATGTGGGGTTAAACCAGCTTCCCTAAAACAAGGATAAAAAGGGGGAACTCTGGCAGTATAAAAAAATAGTAATTGTCTCAGTATGAAGGGTTTTCCCTAGATTGAGCAAGGACCAATTAACTTATGTGCAGTATCTGCCGGGACAGATACTACACTCTGATCCCGGCCCGAAGGCCTAGAACAACAGCGTATTTATTTGCTCCCCCACCGAGCAAATTAGGCACAAGGCCGATTTTTAATGTGATGAGTGAAGGGGAAATGGGGACCAACTCCCCGGGGAGTAGGAGAGTTGGATAGTGACAATTGGTATGAAGGGTTGCCCCTACATTAACCAAGGTCTTATATGTGGGGTTAGTATTTATTTGCTCCCCCACCAAGCAATGAGGCACAAGGCCGATTTTTAATGTGAGGAGTGAAGGGGAAATGGGAACCAACTCCCCGAGGAGTAGGGGAACTGGAATGTGACAATTGGTATGAACGGTTTCCCCTACATTGACCAAGGTCTTATATGGGGGGTTGGCCCCCACATATGGTCTTTGCTTGCAGTATCTGCCGGAACAGAGACTACACTTTGATTCCAACACAAAGAAGCAACCATCTTTTCTATTTAGTTAAAAAGAAAATACAATTTTCTTATATATGTGTTGTGGAATTGCATTCACTAGCAAAAGATGTAGCTAATTTGCATATTCTTTTAAACATTCATTTTAATTGATTCCCTAGTAGTTTTTTGGTTTTCTAATGGAATCATCATCTCTAGTTAACTATCACCTGTAATTATATTCATGCAAATATTCTACATGATTTATACCTGCATAACATTTGCGTAAAAAGTTTATAGTAAACACAAAATTGTTTCCATATATATTTATGTATACGTATATATTTTTGTTTAACAAATTTTGCCTATCAAACTCCTCTTAGAGTTTTTGGTCTACATACATGAAACTTCATAAATAAGGTATTTGAATCAATGCACAACTTTATATTTGGGGTTTAGCCTTGAAAAATTGGTGCAAAATGTGAAAAAAAAATGAAATTTGCCAGGTGAAGGTCGAACGCCGGCATTACGAGTGCATAACGTCGTAGCTATTGGTTCATGTTTTAATTTTTAGCCTCGCAGTAAAATGTTTTCATAGCCCAGTCATTGACGACAGAGGCAAAATAAATCGTTAGCTGAACGTTGTGGCTCCGATTCTCGGTGTATTTTTTATACTTTTTAAATCATTACTGTATATTACATCCAATCTATCTATCTATCTATCTATCTATCTATCTATCTATCTATCTATCTATCTATCTGAAAATGTCTATCTTGCTTTTCGCTATGGTATGTAAGGAAGACTATTATACAGAAAGGCATTACTTTACATATTCACACTTTTTTATATATACATATGCACATAACCTTATGAACAATACACAGGGATCGAGCAAATCCGGGCGGAAATGCTAGTATATATATATATATATATATATATATATATATATATATATATAAATACACACACACACATATATATATATATATATATATATATATATATATAAACTACTACATCGATGGTTATTGATTTTATCCGATACACACACTCAACCATTTTATCTCTACATACTGTTAATTCTGTAGTCAATGCCGTTTTATAACATGTTAGGTTAGAGCAAGAGAAGAAATCGGTGATGTACATGTTAGGTATTTTTTTCGACATTTTATTAGAAATGATAAAATCCGTGCGTGTAAGCGCTTATACGGCGTTGCATGTGATGCTAAATGAGAAAGATAAAAAAAATATTGATTCGCATTAAGAAACTAACAGTGATTTCGTGGTCGATACAAAAGTCGAAGGGACAAGGACAGTAAATAAATTCGGTTATAATTACAACTCTGCAAAGATTCGAATTAAATGTAATGTTTTTTGCAGTTCCCAAGGTTACCTGTTTGATTTTTACATTATGTATATATATATATATATATATATATATATATATATATGTGTGTATGTGTGTGTGTGTGTGTGTGTGTGTGGTTGTGTGTGCGTGTGTGCGTGTATACCGTATATATATGTACATGCATGTATATATATATGTATATGTGTGTATATATGTATATATGTAAATCTATATTTATATACAGGGTGACCCTAAAAAACGGGCCCCGACTCTAATTAGGCCCCGTTTCTTAGTGTTTTGTTTGAATGAAATGAAGCTTTGGTCGTAACTAGTTTATTATATTCAAAACATCACATCAAAACACTAGGGTATTTGGCCTTTTTTTCTCTGTGGACTGTAAAAGGCCCAGAAAAATAACTGAATGTCCTCTGTTTTTTTGGGTAACTCTGTATATTGATATATACATAACCATACATTTACATATATATTTATATATATATACATACATATATACATACATATATATACATACATATATACATACATATATACATACATATATATATATACATACATATATGTATATACACATATACATGTATGTGTATACAAATATACATATATACATATATGTATATACATGCATATATGTATACACAGATATACATGTATGTGTATACAAATATACATATACATATATACTTATTTAGTGTTTCCTTTTCAAATTAAATATGTTTTTAACTCTTTTTCAAAGTGTTTTTTAACAATTTTTATTAACTATTTGCTCTTATTATAAGCTTTATCTCCTATTTGGTTTTATCGAGGTTTTACATCTGGTTGAGATTACTTTATAAATATTAATTCTTTAATATTTATAATATACTTTAGTATTACCATCTAAATAATTTTGGTAAATTTAATTGTAATTTTTATTATATATATATATATATATATATATGTATATATATATATATATATATATATATATATATATATATATATATTCATTTAATTGTACAGAAGTTCAGAAAAAAACATTAGTATCGTCGGTTTCAAGCCGAACATATAGGGGACCAGTTAATGGTAAAACGTAAATGATGTTTGGCTCTCGCCATGTTGTTTCTGTCTGAGGATTTTTTTTTCTTTTCAGACCCGCATTTTTTTTATATAATGATGTTCATTTTATTTATTTATAGCTTATTCCTATCTCTGTATATTTAGTTTTATTCTAATATGAATTTTCTAATTTTAAAATTTTTTATTAAATGCATTTTAGTAAATATGTACTGTTCTGGTTTGGCATGGTTTTCGGTCTGCCTTCTGTTTATTTTAGCTGGTGCAAGGAAGATAATTAATTTATTTTATTAATTTACCTCCTTTCTTTGTTTTAGTTTAGGAGAGGTAATCCATGTTTCAGATGGTCCAAGGGAGGTAATTAATATATTTATTTTTAACCTTTTTTATTTTAAATGGTTGAGGGGAGGTATGCAGGCTAGTTGATTTCTAAGTCTTTTATATATGTGTATTGTATTCTTTTATGTAGTCCTAATTTTCTTCATTTTTATACTTAATTTTTATACTTAATATTTATACTTACAATTGTCTAAATGTCCATTTTCACTTTACTAATTTATGCGTTAAGTTGACTGCATCTAGAATACTCTTGAAGAAAGTCCTTTAAGTGGGGTCTTCGTTTGTTGTTCGGTCCTCCCAGTTTATTGGAAGCGCTTGTCTCCTATGTAAACAGGCGTTGAGGGTCTCACTGCGTACGTTCAAACAGATAAATACATATTAAGCTCTTATATCGAAAAAGTTTTTCTTTGTAATCGAGCACTTTGTTGGAATTCTTTCCCCCAAAACAGTAAAAATATATATATATATATAAGTAAACATGTCTGTGTTTGCGTCTGTGTGTCTGTGTGTGCATTCCCCTACGCAATAACTCTCTCAATTTTGAGTCTACAGACTCGAAATTTGGTATACAGGGTACTGAGATTTGGGAACATCTTTGTAATCCATTTTCGGTGAGAAATTAAGCTGATAAGGAGTTAAAGTTCAACGATTTGACTTTTGAGAACTCTACCAAACTCCTCCGCCAATTTTGGGTCTAAACACTTGAAATTTTAGATATCGCTCTAATTTAATGAATTGTTGTAAGCCCAAAGACAATAAATGTTCAGGGGTCATAACAGGTGTCAAATTCAACAAATTAACCGCTTTTTTTTTGCTCAACATTCCTCCAAACACCCGGGCAACACCGGGCTGAAATGCTAGTATATATGTATATATATATAAAAGTGAACGTGTTGGTGTGTGTGTGTCTGTGTGTCTATGTGTCTGTGTACAACCTTACGCAATAACTCTGTCAATTTTAAGTCTACGTGGTCGTCCTCTTTTTTAGAGGAGTTTTCTTTTTCCTTACCGTGATGCCATTTCGCACGCAGCTCGGGATTTGCATATGACTGCAATGCTTACGTCCCCGCTCTGTTACATGAATACTTAATTAAACAGAAAAAATAGACGATTTGAATCTTTAAATGTAACAAGGGAGCCAGTTGTATAATTTCAAAGATGCCAGGGATTTGTTCTTTGAAAACAGTAGCAGATAGAGTTATTTGCAGTCGCACAAAACGACAAGGGTTTAAAATGTCTATTAAATTTTCTCGCTTATATCACACACTGCGTTATCTTTGAATAGATTCGACTTTTAGAAGACATTGTTTATTTGTTGAAACTATATTAGCATTCATCCACATAGATAGACTCAGGCAAAATAACGATTTTTTCTGTCGTTTTCTCGTAAAGAAAAAGGAATTAAGAGAGCAGAGACAAGAGGGAATTGAACTTGTCGTTAGAAGCAATAATGTCTGACGATGCGAACTTTACTGAAAAAATGTGCACAGAATATTTAATGAAGGGAGGAAGATGATAAGAAAAAAATAATCAAATGTCAACGTTACTAAGCGAATCACAAGGAAAATAGGTTTCTCATGAATATCGCTTATTACTAGGTTAAGCAGATTTTCATAAGCCTGTGCTCGTTGCTGACGAATATAAATTATATATATATATATATATATATATATATATATATATATATATACTAAAGGTAGGTGGTAAAAGAGAAACAGTCTATTGGGTTACAGCTTCTGGTTTTAAACTGGAAATTGACATGCGATGTTTATCAGAGAAGAGTCTCTCGTCATTTTCGCCGCTTAGAGTTTGATAGAAATTTAAATTCCACTAATTTGAACACGTGAGGATGAATCATGAAAAAACTGTGTAGAGTAACAATTTTAACTTTATTTCTTTTGTTTTTAAACATTATTTTAAGAGAGTTTCGGAACAGTAAAAAATATGCAAACAATATAGTGGTTTATATATTATTTAATTGGAATTCATTATTGAGATGAGTGTTACAGAAGAGAGAGAGAGAGAGAGAGAGAGAGGGGGTGAGTAAACGTGGAGTGTAGACACGTTTACCAGAACCGAAGGTCAGCTGAGCAGATTACGTATGAGTGACGTGGTCAGGTTGGCTAGATCGGGGAGATTTGATTTGGACACAGAAGACAACGGACGGCTTCCCGTTGTCTCCTCCTCTCCACGGGGGGGGGCGAACGCTGACGTGTGTAGAAGAAGAACCCACACAGGCCGATTTCACTTCCACCTCCTGCAAGACATCTGGAGAAAGTGAAATAAAAAACTATAAAACTAATTCCTTGTCTTGGAGTGATTGAATCTTCATCCAAAAACAGGTATCAAGTCTCCCTCCAGGATGAGAAATTTCCAGATGGTCCAACATCGAAGAAGCTGAGGTAGGTTCTGAAAATACATGTCACACACACGATTCCCTTTATGATAATCAAACACACAACCCTTTATATTAGAGACAATCATACGCACACGGAATCCTTTTATGTTATACACCAAACGTCAATTTGATGCCCCTCTATGATAACCTTAGTGAGAACTTCAATGATAACCCAATATGCAACATGAGTGTTATTTATTAATTTATTTATTGCGAACTATTATCCTCATATTTCTTAGTTGTTGTTTCACGACGTTTCAGCCAACTATTTTTCTAGCCTTCGTCAGGTTGTAATCGCGACAGGATAGCAACTCCAAGTCTCCTAACTGCATTGTCAGCAATTACTGCCATCCATAGTTGTTGTCTCAGCACATTTTTGCAAAGTAAGCCTCTGACCGACTTTGGGTAGGATTGAAACCGTTATATTCAGTCAATTCTCACCTGGAACCGTAGAGATTCAAGGTCACTATCCATTGCGTCACGGGGCCAACGACATCTAAGAAAGATGAGGATAATAGCCCGCAATAAATAAATTAATAAATATAGTGGTTGGCACGATATTAATCAATTCACTATAAATTTTTCAAAATTAGAATAGCTTTTATTAATATATTTAATGCATTTACATTTTGTTCTTTTCCAATTCAAAGAAAAAACAACATTAGACTATGTAAAAATAACACATTATTTAAAAAATATTTTGAATGTAAACTATTGAAACTATTTTTAACAAAAAGATATTTCGGTTAAAAATTAAAATAAGTATTTCCTTATATTTTCAACCAAAAAACTTAAATTACAAAACTGTTTGAGTTAATTATTAGTACTACAGCATAAATTCCAATTAACAAGGATTTTATTAGATTATTTGCTAAAAAATTGAAATTATATAAAGCAAGTAGATTTTCTTATCAGTTAAAAAAAATAGTGTAGGTAAGAGAGCGTGTATAAGCGCGCGTGAAAATATCAACAGCAGTCAAAGGATATAATACTAGTGATGGTATTAACAGGAGTCGTTTGAGCAGGTGTGCCAAATAGGCAAGGGCGCACGGGCATTAAAAGAACAGAAAAAAAACAGCACGCCATCGAGAAAAGCTTTTAGTACGGGTTATGTTTATCGACTTGTAAAAAAAAATGTTTTACTGGCAAGGGTTTAAACCGTGTCTCGTGCTTTTGTTTGTGTGTATTTCTCTACTTGGATTCAGATAAATACTGAACACTAAAATATTAAAAATTTAAGTCGTTTTAATTTTAAAATAAAAGCAAACAAGTCAGACAGGACGCTTGACATGAGAGAAAGTATTATTTGAAACTGAAACCCTTTATGACGATAAGGCACAGTACCTTCCATGGTCACGGTGGTAGAAAAATAAATGCCAACCAAACATTTCGGTCTTCGGTTATAGAAGTGAAAAATGTAAATAGCGATGGATTTTTACTGTAGACAGTCCGAAAGTTGTCGACAGCATTCGGATAGCGAATCGAATTTCCCGGACATAGAACGTAACTTAGCCATCAGAAATTAGTGACTGAACTTTTGATGGGTTGGTTTACGAACCATGAAGCTTAGACGATAACAAAAATTAAAGAACAGTGAATGAATGAACAGTGCTGGCATTAGATAGCAGATCTGACAATGCTTAACGAAAAGATCAAACTGCATTGTAATACAAAAAGATGAAAATGCAATAATTGTTATATAATGTTGATATCCTAATAAGTCGAGGGTTCGAGTAATGCCCCTGGCCTCGTTGGATCAGGTGTCAACCGTAATTGTCTCTTATAATATCGTCAAAAGTGACTGAGCACTTCAGAGACAAAAATAAGCCGAAATTGTTTGAATAACATCGGCTAACAAGGGCTGAGCCGTTAAGAGAAAAAATCAGACGTGAACTAAACAGATAGATAAAACACATTGTATTCGCAGCCTTTATCTTATCCAGATCTGCGATGTATATAGATACCCTACCCCGTCTTTTACGAGGAATGGTGCACCTTCCCCGAGCGATGTTACCTAGAGTAACAGCCCGAAGCTGGATACCGCACCAAGATAGATGCATTTTTGTCTTTGAATCTGGCAAGACCAAGAGACTATAAGGAAGCTATACTATAGCATATTTAAAATAGTCAATTGAGGAGAAGAGAATTGTGTTCTCAATTTCTTTATAAACTCAGTATTTGAGAAATAAAGGATAACTTTAATGGAATATTCGAATATCTATGTATTTGATAAACCTTGTGTCTCGCTTTATTGTAGGTCAATATTTGATTTTTTAATTGCTTTGAAACGCAGAAAAGTGAAATCTGGTGCACTGAAAGAGCATAATAAGGTGGCTTATTTCCTTGACTTTTGTGGAATTTGAACAAATATTTTGAAAGTTATGCTAATTTTTCTATTTTCTGTTAATTATAAGTGCGTATCACTTTATTGAAAGTGTCTAAAAATGTATATTTTTGGTAATAAAACAATATTCTAACTTCATATTTCTATTCATATGAAATAAAGAACACATTCAGTAAATAATATTAACCAAAAACAAGAACGAATGTCACATTATTTTGTTTAAGGAAATACTTATTTATCAGCATGACTCCCATGTTGCAAAATTAGTTTAAAAAGCCTCTTGGCAACTGATGATGTCAATCGGCAGATTTGAGATGATGTGATGCTATAGTAAACTTCTAAAATTTTCGTCCAAATTTCATCCTTTGACGAAAATTGAACACATCCTTCATAAACTTTCATCTTTATTATTAACCAGAGCTGCTCAATTGGGTTTATATCTGGAGAACAAGGTGGCCATGTCATCAAATTTTCTCCACTAATGCTTATGACTTAAGTAGGATGTAATCTTGGCTGAGTGGGATGGCGCATTATCGTGCATAAAATCAATGGAAGCTCATCAAGCCATGGTGACAAATGCTCATTTAAAAATAAAATATTAGACTGACTGGTTCAATACGTCCATCACAGATTATTTCAGCCTCAAACCTTACATCTCCTCCTTCTTGTTAACAAGAGAATCGATGAGGGATAGGGATTCCAAGAGGACTCAAAACCTTGGTCCACCCATCTGGTTCATCAAGGATTATTCTGGCCTCATCGATAAAAATAACATTTTCAAAACTGGTTTGTATGCATTTCTGAGCCCAAGCCAAACGTTTTTCCGTATGAGCTTGGTTTAAAACAGGTTTTTAGCTTTTGCTATTTCGTTTAAGTCATTGCAGCATGTCTTTCTGGATAAGATTCCAGCTTTGTCAAAAAAAAAAAAAAATAGCAGCATTGTTATTGCTCGGCTGCTTTATAAGTTGACGGTAAATCTTCCTAACAACACGCGCAAAAACTGACGTTCTGTATTTTTGTCCTTCCTTTGTTTGGATTTTCAACGAACGAAGACAATGTTCTTCGATCTCTTCCAAGCTCCTTGGCTAGATCTAAAAAACCTTCTGAACAGCCTGCAATAACACGTCCCTTTTCATTTGCTGCGAATCGACCCTTTCTAGGCTTTTTGGGACACCTGCAATAAAGTGGTACACACTTAAAATTACCAGAAAATAGAAAAATTAGCAGAATTTTAGATATAGGTTCCTTGGACATGGATCTAACTTAATAAATTGATGTGAGCCGAAAAACAATAAATGTTCAGGGGTCTTAATAGGGGTTAAAATTTAAAAACATATGACCTCTGCGGTCTCTAGCAAATTACTCAGACAATGTCTGATCTAAATATTTGAAATTTACATAAAGTGTATTCAGAGATAGGACAAGCCTTTTAATCGGTTTGGGTCGAAAATTATAGTTACCAATATATAAATGTATGTATGTATGTATGTTTGCATGTCTGCCCAAAACTTTCGACCGAAGCGACGCATTTTACCAAGATCTGTATTGCTTTGAAGATCGACCTTTCAGACGACAAATATCGAAAAATTGGCTAAAAACATTAATATGTTCACCTTCAACTGCACACTTTTAAACAGGGGGAGTTTTTTTCGCCGATATTTTTGAAAGTCATCCTCTCCTATCGATTGTCTAGTCTTAATTTAAACTTATGTCACTTGCGGTTTGGCGGTGGCCGTCACAGCAAAGATGTCAGGTTTTTTCTCGTTCTTTTCTTCCTTTTAGGTACTTGTTCGAGCCTGCCTTTTTACTACCACTTTTTTTTTGCTCAACATACACATCCAAAAACGCGGTCAACGCCGGGCTGAAATGCTAGTATATCTATAAAACTTAACGTGTCTGTGTATCTGTGTGTGTGTTTGTACATTTCCCTACTCTGTCAATTTTAAGTCTTCAGACTCGAAATTTGATATACAGGGTACTGAGATTTGGGAAAATATTTTTCATGGGATTTCGGCCACAAATTTGGTTGTTAAGGGGTCAAAGTTCAACGATTTGACCTTTGAGAACTCTACCAAATTCCACCCACAATTTTGGGTTTAAACACTTGAGATTTTAGATATAGGTTCCTTGAACATGGATCTAATTTAACATTGATTTGAGCCCCAAACAATAAATGTTAAGGGGTCATAATAAGGGTACAAGTTTAAAAAATTGATCGCTTTTTTTTGTTTAACATACACCTCCAAACACCCGGGAAACGTGTGTCTGCGTGTCTGTGTGTCTGCGTGTCTGTGTACATTTCCCTACGCAATAACTCATTTATTTCCAACCTGTGACCAATTAAAATTTTCCTCAAACGCAAATTTTGATTCACGCACACACACACACACACCCACACACACATACACACACATATATATATATATATATATATATATATATATATATATATATATATATATATATATATATAACTATATAAACAAATTTAACAAATTTTAATGGTCCCAACGCTGGATATGTAAATGTTTTAGACAAATTTTACAAACTTTTTCTCTGTGGAAAGCAACAAGTTATAAGCCAATGACGAGAACTTCTGGTTTATCTGACTATTTGTCGAACACATTAGTATGTGCAGTGTCGCGACCATCTGAATTTGTTTATATTAATAAAATATATCTTGCAATTTTTTATTGAGAATTCTTGATTATCTCATTAAATTCAGTAGTTATTACTCTTGAATATTATCAATCATATATATATATATATATATATGTATATATATTTATATGTACGTATATATGTATATATATATACATACGTATATATATGTATATATATGCATTTATATATATATATATCTACATATACACACACATATATAAATATATATATATATATATATATATATATTCGTGTGTGTGTGTGTGTGTGTTTTCATATGTACAGCTGCTTGACACACCGGTTCTTGCTTGATCAGCGGAGTAAAGCTATATTGAGTCTGATCAGTACTAAAATGTGTGAACATTTGTAAATTCCAGGTTCTATATGTCCTCCCTGCTTATCTCGCCAGTTATCCTAGATCCCCGATTGCCACTGAACTCAAACACTGCTGATTCATAAAAGATGTGGTTACTTACACGCTGAGTTACTCTTGAGATATTTATTGTCTTTTATTTTATTATTAAATCCTTAGGTTATGACTTCAATTTATCGGTCTATTTGAATCACATACTATTTGAAGCATTTTTATTTTTTCTAATCTGTTTCTGCGAGTGCAAATTGATCCATGATTCAAATTGAAGAGACAAATTCAGATTAACGTTTTGTGTCCACCTCCGGCAGCGACGTCGATAAATCATGTTTTATGCTTAAAGCAGTGGAAGTGAACGCTCACTTGCAACAAGTTCAATAAATCGATCTCACATGCTGACTACGTGAATCATAATCTTGCAACAATCTCGTAATTTCTTTATGAACGGATGTAAAAGTTAGGGAGGTGAAAGTCCATCAGAAGTTGTTACGAGGACTTCCGTCATTATTGACGACTAATCGATAATTGTCTGTCAGAAGAATATTGCCAAAACAGCCGAATTATGACGTTAAAGAAATATCGAATAATGATCAACTGTTGCGCTTTAATTGGATAAGGATTTCATGTGTCACATGGGTTTCAAAGTGAAAAAGATATAGAGTGAAGTGCGTATATATATATATATATATATATATATATATATAATTAATTTTTTTGCTATAATAATTAAATACCTACAGACACCAGTGTTTCATCCTTTCGGGATTCTTCAGTGCAGGGTGTCACGATTAACACCAGCCGAACGATTCGAACCCCGCACCACGAGACATCTCTGGCTCGATTAGCGGAGACTGTATCCATTCGGCTACCATTAACCGCGTGAAATAGCGTTGAATTTAAACATTTTTAATTTTAAATGTTCATTTACGTCAGTCAGAGAGTGATCTAATCGTTATACGATGATCTATGCATAAGAGCTAAATTGACCGACTTTAATTAAACTGAAAGTGCTCAACGATAAGAAATGAATTTCATAAAGGGGCTGTCATAATTATTTTTTTGCTATAATAATTAAATACCTACAGACACTATATATATATATATATATATATATATATATGCGTGTGTGTGTGTGTGTGCATGTGTGTGTGTGTAAGTGGAGTAGTAGCGTTCGTGTTTGCGTGTACAACTCCCCTACAGCCCATACCAGATCGATCATTACCAAACCTTGATATGATGATGGTCCTCACCTAAGGATTGTGCACACAGTTTTTCAAAGTAAAGGTCAAGGTTATAGCCGATGTATATACTCTCTTACAACCAACACCAAATAATCGATCATGACATAAACCTGACATTATGATGGTCTCCGACCTGGAGATTGTATTCATCAGGATTCAAGGTAAAGGATTAAGGTTACGGTTGGGACTTTGGTGTATGCTCAGAAACACGAGCTTAGAGCGAAGCACATGCATTTTTGTTAATACACACACACACACACACACACATATATATACATACATATATATATATAAGTTAAAATATATAGTGAAATATATACATATATAATATTTATAAAAGTGAAATGGTTATATATATACATACATATATATATATATATATATATTTCTTCTATACTCCTATATATTTGTATTAGTATTTATATTAAACACCCGTTTTTCTATTTATTTAAAAAGCAAATACAACGTTTTAATATATGGTTCAAGAAATTGCATTCATCTGCAAAAGATCTAGCTAATTTACATATTAACTAATCCTTTTAATTAATTCCTTATTAGTGTATTTGATTTACTTATGGGATGATCATTTTAATTAACTATTACGTGTAATATATTCACGCAGATTTTCCATGTGATTTATACTTGCGTAATATTTGCGGGAAACAATAATAGTTAACACAAACCACTTTCCCTATGTATTTATATATGAGTATATAAATTTGTTTAAATAAACTTTCAGTTTTGGTATACAGACATGAAACATAATATATAGAATATTCAAACCAATGGGAAACTTTATATTTGGGCTTTAGCCGATAAAAATCTGCGAAAAATCGTTAGAAACCTTAAAAAAATAGAAAATTTTCAGGTGAAGGTCGAACGACGGCATAACGAATATGCATCCGTAACGTAATAGATATTGATTCATGTTTTAATTTTTACACTAAAAGCAAATATCAGTTTATAGCTCAGGCATTAACGTCAAATGAAAAATTAAATCGTAAGCTAAACGTTTTGTTTTCGATTCTCGGTGGTGTAAATTTTAAACTTTTTAAATCATTTCTATATATTGGGTAACTAGTGGATGTGAATGCGATGGGATCGACTTTACTTTATTATATATACTAATTTATAAATATGTTTTCGTGAATATTTCTATAATAATGACGACATTTATAATATCTTAACAAATGAATAATATCTTAACAAATGAATAATATCTTAACAAATAAATATTGTATTGTATGGCTTACCCTTTTTATTCATTCACACATTTTTATGTAGATTATTGTAAATGTTTTAATGAACATTTCGTACAGTGATCAGAAATTGGACCAGACATTTGAAACATTGTAATAATATTTAATATAACAAAATAAACTAAAAAATAATGATTACTTGTGCTATATTTGATGGATGTAGTACTCTGCCAGTAAAGATTTACGTTCTATTTCATAAAGCATAATTGATTTGAAAACGTTAAAGATAATTAATTTCCCTCATTTAACAAATAACAGACATCTTTATAATCGATAAAACTGAGGCGAAATTATTAATCGACTATGAATATTCGCGATATAAACTCGAGAAATTAAAGCGATATCAGAACTGACATCATCATCATAAAATGAAATTATGATTACAACTATTTATTCCGCCAGTTTATTGCCCGTATTGCTTTCGTGCTTTGTGAAAATGTTTGCAGTTTCATGCATTTTAATTGTTACTAATTAGAAACCCGTGTAAAACAGTGTGTTGATATTTACATCTATTTGTGTGGTACGTCTTAATGGCGATATTTATAAACTGCACGTGTGTTATAAGAGTATTCGTCTTAAATTTCATGTTGTTAAATTGCATCTGTTGTTAAAATGTATCTGTCGTTAAAATGTATCTGTCGTTAACATGTATATTTTGTTAAAATGCTTCTATTGTTTAAATGTATCTCTTGTTAAAATGTATCTGTCGTTAAATGTACCTGTTGTTAAAATGTAACTATTGTAAAAATGTATCTGTTGTTTAAATGTATCTGTTGTTTAAATGTATCTGTTGTCACAATTTTTATACCACTAGAAATTACACGAGTAAGACACACGTAAGTAATATATACACCGTTCCATGTCACACAGAACCCCCGACAATACAACACAATCCTTCTAGTGCCCTATACAAATGGTAATACAGATCCCACCGCAACTTAACACTTCTTCAGGTGTAGTTTGTAAAACTCGAGTGGTGTACGGAATTTCGAACGCATGCTCCTGTTCCGTCAGCATGGCAACGTAGAAGTGCAAGGTAATTCGCTATTGCATTCCGAGAATCATCTTCGCTCAATATTCGATTTTTAACCCTGAAATGCACGTCAGTTACAACCCAATTTTACTTGTCCACAAGCGTAACGTATTAAACAATTATTAAATACAAACAATATGGATTATTAATACTCATCTAAAATTCATAAACAATAAGAATATACAATGCAACTTTTCATTTCAAACTGGAAACAAAGGGGCATTAATATATATATATATATATATATATATATATATATATATATATATAATAAAAGTTACAATAAGTTTACTAAGGTAATCAAAATGGTAAACTTAAAATATATTATAGATATTAAAGAGTTAATATTTACAAGTAAAATAAACTCAGCCAGATGTAAAAAGCTCAATAAAACCGAAAAGGAAATAGAGCTTATAATATGAACAAATGATTAATAAAACATGTTAAAAGACATCTTGAAAAAGAGTTCAAAACATATTTAATTTTAAAAAAGGAAGCACAAGATAAGTGGATAGTCCTTAATCCGCGGAGTTTCGAAGAAATACTCTCCTTCTCATCAGAGGGCAGGAATTAGCGTTTTGGATTTTACCATTTTGGGATTTTTACCCTTCACCGGACTATCCATTCATGTGTAATCTTTTTATTATTTTACTTTTGCCTCCTGTTCCCCTTACCTCACCCTTTTTTAACCAAGTAAGATCTTTGACTTACTTGTAGTTTCATTAAATACTTTTATATGCAAAATCCGATCATGCATTTTGCTAATTCCTGCCCTCTGATGAGAAGGAGAGTATTTCTTCGAAAATCCGCGGATTAAGGACTATCCACTTATCTTGTGCTTCCTTTTTTAAAATGAAATATGTTTTTAACTCTTTTTCAAGATGTCTTTTAACATGTTTTATTAATCATATATATATATATATATATATATATATATATATATATATATATATATATATATATATATTAATCGTCTATGCCCGGAAAATGGGAATTACGAGCACTGAAAACGTCTGGACTTGCTTAGGTCTAGTGGTGGAAAAGAGGGTTGATTATGCTCTTTACTCGCTGGGGACGTAATACTTATACAACATTTATGCCCCCTCGTTCGACAATATACTAAGCCGAAGGATTACAGCGTCTTAAAAAATTCATGAACTTGTCTAATAATGATATTTCAAAATAAAACGCAAGAGAACTACAAAAGTGCTATTTAAGACAAGCGTGACAGATCGACGAAAAGTTCTAAAAGATGTGCGTTAAAATGCATAAATCTATTCCATCAAGTTTGTCGTTGAAAACACTTTTTTAAATGAAGCGTGTCAAAGCTACCGATTGGCTGTGTTGACAGATGTAGAACAACCTTGATATTCTTGGCAAAGGAAAGTTCATCTCAATCGCAAAGTTGTAGATAAGTAAACAGAGATCAGGAGACAGAAGGGAATGGGAACTAAGGGTGGAAATAAAACGGATGGTGACGATAAAAAGTAAAATGGCGTCAACTGTCCGATTATATTAAGGTAAATGGGCAGAGTGTAAAATAACTCTCTTAAACCCATCCTTTAAATACCAACTCGATGTTTACATTGGCTTCGCAACTCAAGTCAAATTCCTTTAGTTAATTCTGTACAAACGTGTATATTTAGCTTTTTCTATCTAATGAAAACAGCGGCTGAACAAATTCGACAGAAAAAGTATAGAGTATATATACGAGGGGCCTGCAATAAGTAATACCCCTAACCCACTTCCTATAGAAATAGAGCAACGAAACTTGGCACAGTTATTAGTCTTTCTCTACATAGGAACCACCCAGAGCTATGCATTTCTCCCATCGTTTGATGCAGCTCTGGAGACCGTTTTTGTATAACATCCCAGGTTGGTCCTCCAACCACGACGTGACTTCAGAAATCAAGGCTGCATCATCTGGGAAACGCTTTCCTTTCAAAAACAACTTCATGGCTTGGAAGAAGTGAAAATCAGAGGGTGCAAGGTCAGGAGAGTAGGGAGGATGGGGTGGGATTTCATAACCACACGCCCGTGCTTCTGATCTGGTGACATGCGAGTTGTAGACCAGAGCGTTATCCTGCAGAAGGAGGGTACTTTTGCTGATCTTGCCCCGTCTCTTGGTGTTGATAGCTTCCCTTCATTTCTTCAAAAAGGCTCCTGTAATTGCGGTACCCTTTGCCAGGAAATCTGTCATCACTACTCCGTAATGGTCCCAGAGGCCTGTGAGCATGACCTTGCCAGCGGAGGGCTGCACCCTTGCCTACTTTGGAGGTAGTGAGTCAAGTGATTTGACTGCATTAACTGGGGTTTGGTCTCTGGATCATAGTGATGGACTCAGGTTTCATCCTGTGGCATCAGTCTTTTGAAAAATTTTGACTCATCTTCTTGGCACATCTCCAAATTCATCCTCGATCACTCGACGCTAAGAAAAAAAAACGGTTGTTACTTTGGGCAGCAGCACTCTGCGGTGTATAATTTTGGGAGGCGTACTATGGTGATGATTTTAAGCGAAAGGGCGAATGCGTGTATTCTAAGTACGGTTGAACAAGAGGGATTACATGGGGCTTCCTGTTTCAGAGTTTTAATTTAGTGAGGCGAAGAAGGGTTCAGAAGTGAGTTAAAGGAGCAAGTTATGGGGTGGGTCTGGGTGGTTAGTTGTAAGTCTATAATAATAGATTTTAGAACACCAATATATATTAGATAATATGTAGCAATAATTCTAGGTTTTCTTTGTTATTAGATATACAGGGATGAGGTTGGGGTATAAGGCAGAGGTAAAAGGATAGGGTAGCAAAGTTTTTGGAGGTGTATAAAAGGACAAAAGAGAATTTTGGATGTGGATGATTGGCGTGGTGGGATAATAGGGAAATGTACTACTACTACTACTACTACTACTACTACTACTAATAATAATAATAATAATAGCGAAAATGTAAAATAAATTAAGGGATAAAGATAAAGATAAGATAAAAAATAACACATGAAGTAAAATTAAGGGATAAAAGATCGAAAGGTAAATTTGCACTGTTATTGAACTTCCATCGACCACCACAGCAAATAACTTGACAGCCCAAGCCCCTATAACTAGTAATATGAGAGTGAATTCGCATAACCCAACAAATAATAACACACTCACCGAACAACTCATTACGCAACCGATAGGAATAGACGGTACTAAGCCGCACACCCAACAACCCCCGGAACATATAAACTCAAATTATCCCCAGGTAATTGAAGAAAACCTAAATACACCGTAAGAAAACCCAAAAATACACACGTATATAGGATTTTCCTCCTTCCCGATAAAAGGTAGAATTTCGAACCACCTACAATCATTCTTCAGAGAGACCCCTATGACAAAAACAACTCTACCTTACCTAGTAAGAAATCTGAAACAAAACAACATTAACTTCTCATTTAAATGGAAAATATTAAGAAAATCCAAATCTTACAAACCAGGCTTTAAATACTGCCTACTCTGTAACGCAGAGGCGACCGAGATTATAACGGCACCTAATAAATTAATCATCTTCAACTCTAAACCAGATATAATTTGCAGTTGCAGGCACAAGAGAAAGTTCAAATACGGAAATACAAATAACCCCGCTGAAAGAATACCGTCAGACAGGGACTAATATCACACGCTTCTAATGCGAACCATGCTGCTCCTTGCCCCTAGCAAACGGCTAACACCCCAATTATTATTATTTATTTAAAAAAAAGTTTCCTCTGCAATCGCCACAGAGACTTTTTTCTCCACTGCTATCGCCACAAAGACTGTAACCTTTTTATGTAAACTATTAGCACACTTTCTGAATATACAACGCTTATATAACATTAATACAGACAACCCACCTTGAATCACTTCCCCCTGGCAAGTTTAAATTAACGTTACAACTATTTTACTCATAGTTCCTCAGACAATTATCTCTAATCAAATCTTATCCCGCAAAATCTAATACATAACACCACCTATTAAACTGCACCCCAATTAGCAATTAGCACAAGTTATACCAAGAACATTTCCTCACCAATTTAAAGCCAAAGCTTAATGAAAAGTAACTTAGAAACCCCCCTCCCACGGGCCTCCAACCTTAAACCAAAAATAAGAACCCCCAAATATCCCACCGCCCCTCCAGCTTGCAACTCCGCCCCACAAATCGAAATAATTTAAACTCCTCCATAATATAAAATCAACACATATAAACTTATGCAATTCATGTTATATTTTATGAATTGAACGTTTATGAAGATTAATGTAATATTTTCACGAAAATAATTTGAATATTTTCATTTGAAAATAGCGAAACATGTACACGGGTGGTTAAGGGAAGAATTAAGAACCCAAGAAACTTATACTGACCTCGGAATCACATATAACTCTCGTTACTCGACTTGCGACTAATTATGAGAATTAATTGTAGCGTTGTAAAAATATAAAAATTATGAATAAAAGTAAACTTTTAACGTTCATACTATTTCATAAACACAAGTTGTGTCCATGTAGCAATATAAATACACAAGAACAAACGTGATTATTTTAAAATTAAATGGGGGGAACTTTGAATGCTAAGTATATGTTTAATAAATGAAGTCATTTTTCTAAGTATTTTTAAAGATAAGCGTATAATTTAAAAAGTGTAAAACTATGCTGCCCAAAGTAACAACCGTTTTTTTTTCTTAGCGTTAATCGCTGAGTAAAAAAGCACATTGATATACACATGAATTAACTTCTATTAAAATAAATATGCATATTTTTTTTAAGGAAAATAAACGTCTTCGCATGCATTACTAACGATATAAAAGTGTCTATAATTTTCATTTTAGTTTAAGTTTAAAACAAAGAAGTATAGTGGATCGTTTGTTACGTATATCCGAAGAACATTATAGGACGATTGTAGATATTTATGTATTATTTATAATTTGAAATATAACTTTGGAAATTCGTTTTATTGTTAACATGATTTCTAATAGGTAAACTGATTTAAATGGACAGCTGACAAAGGGCGTAGTACGAAAAAAGTGCATCTCATTAAATGACTACTGTATGTTGAGCGGTATTCTGCGTAGTCAAAAGATGAAGACTTTGTCGGTGAGGGAGTGACATTTACTCTCTACTCTCGCGCTGAAATTACGAAGAAAAAAAGGACCAGCTCTGTAGAAAAATATATAAATCGCTAAATTCGAACGAAACTAAATTTCTTTATACAAGCGAGTAAAATGCATATAAAGTAGATGTATGTGTGTAATTTTGTTTCCGTTGTTATAGCCATCAAATAAAGATAGAAACTGTTGTCTAAACTTTATTTATGAGATTATGAGTACGAATTGCTAAACATTTCATATTTTGCAATATTCGTTGCACTTCACTTTTTAGAATTTGACCTCATGAACACCTGAAAATTTCTCATGCCATTTCATGCAAACATTTATCTACACATTGCCGACATTTTTCTTTCCTCTGCCAATAACGCTACCACCAGTGATTTTATTCTTTCAGTTTCTTTTTTCGATTTCGAAACAATTATTATAAAGCTGTACGCAAATCGAGTCTAGTTGTTTCGTCTCTAAATTGACAACAAGATTAATTAAGAAAAGTTTTACAAATTTAACGATGTAACTGAACCATTCAGACAGATTAGACGTTTGCGGCAGACGTCAATTCGACCGTGTAATGAAAACGGAAATTAAAAGATTTCTCATTTGAAACGCAAGCAAAGAAAAACGTCTTGACCGTTTTTGAATCGTTTTTTTTTCGTCAGCCGCTTGCCGTCTGCAGGGCATCACTTAACTCGTTCATTTTGTTGATAAATTATCGCAAACATTAAACCAATTACGCTACTCCCCCTCCCCATCATGCCGTTGAATCTACTTAATAAAGCAGATTTTAATGCGTTTGACAATCGTCTCCATTGATACGGAATACAATAAAAAAAGGAAACTACCATAATTTACAAGTTAATTTATAAATTAAAACAAGTCAAAAAATTTTATACAACACAGATGCTGTTTATTTATGCATTTACTTAGAATTTAAATTTATTTCTGACAGAAAATTATGTATCCTGTTGCTTTCCATTAGACATTACTTAAAAAAAAGTAAATTTTCATGAATCACTATGGTAACACTTAGTTGGCCGACTTGATTATGTCGTTGACATTTTTGCTAGAAGTAGAACACTGTATTCCTAGTGAGTGTGGTACTATTTAAGTGAGAGGATTCGGACTTCGCACACCACGCCGTAAATCTGTACCGATACCAACTTAACCACTCTCATTGTTGCCTGTAATATCCATCAATATACCATTAGTTTAGTCTAGTGGTTTAGGAACAATGAACGCACAACTTCCAACATGCAGTAAAAGTTTCAGTTTGTGATTTTCTTTGTTGCGAGCTCCATGAACTACATTTTTATTTGTCTATCCAACCGACGATAATTCGGACAGTAACGACGAATACTGAAGTGCAAAATAAAGACTAAGGCTGGGACGCTTACTGTTTTTGTTTTGAGTCAAGCTGATTTTGTAGATCATAACTACATATATTGAGTAAAATATAATACTCCATAGATAATTTGCTCTTTAATAATAAATACGAAATCTGCATTAATTAAACTATCATATTTAAGCGTATTTTACATCCGAGCAAAGCGTGCGGCCATTTCATTTTATAGTGTTTTTCTTTGGCACTAATTCTGTTGAGATGGCTTATTCGCTGTTGACTTCATGGATGAGTTTGCTCCTCCTTAATAATAGTAGCTCTTTTTACCATTCTTTGCCTACTACATTTGAGAAGAGATTAGTTTATTGCTACCTGTGAAGGTAGATTAGTTTGTTGACCCTACAGATAAATACTGACGGGGCCACTCAGGCATTTATTGCAGGGCAGAGTATTTTTCTCTCGGACGCAGATCCTTTAAATCCCACTTTCTGCTCTTTTTAATAAGAGGGACATAAATAAGTCCAATACCTATAACAAATGCAATGTTTTACAAAATATTTTATGTATGAATTAGCAAACACATTTTAAAACGGTATCAACTGATTTTGCCGGCGAAATAATGACGCCAACGCGTACTAATCTTAATCTAAATCGATAATATTTGATCTTATTTCTTAATTTCTAAAATAAATCGAACTCTCGTCATTTTATAAACATACGGCTTTAACTCAGATCCTACAGTTTTAATGTAAAAAAAACCCAACAAAAAACAGAATAAAAAACAACTAGAGCCAATAGATTCCACAATTTTCTTCAGAAAAACTTGTATGTAGTCTAGTAAAAATATTTGTTGTCAAATTAATCACCGGAATTTTGTTACTAGGAAAAAACATACCTTTGCTATTCTGAATGTAATAAAACCTCTTATATTAGTGTAATTAAATTCTTTGAAAAATGTAACACACTATCTTATATATATATATATATATATATATATATATATATATATATATATATATATAATAAATTCCACAGCCAAACAACGTCGCAACCCACAAGAGCCATGACAGTCAAAGAACCGGAAGTCCAAGACTTGGAAGTCCAAGACTTGGACTTCCGGTTCTTTGACTGTCGTGGCTCTTGTGGGTTGCGACGTTGTTTGGCTGTGGAATTTATTATATACAATCTCTCACATTCTGAAAATCATATATATATATATATATATATATATATATATATATAAGTTGAGTTATCTGTCGCATAGACATTGATATTAAAAGTCGACTTTTATTTAAGAAGTAAATACAACTTCATTATATACTTAGTTGTGGTATTTTGCTTTAAAAATAAACTTATATAAATATAATCAGCGTTCGCTTTATCTTTTTTGTCCTTACTCGAAGATTAATTTTATTTCGCTATCATGAACGGATCTATCCACGCATATATAAGACATTGTGTATAAGTGCATAGCATTTGAAAATGCATTTAGAGTAAATCTCTATCTACATCTCTATCTGCGAAACGATCTCTACGAAATTAACCTGTCAATATTTAGTCTACAGACTAAAAACCTGGGTTATTCCGACTGTGGAAAAATCGATTTGGTTTTTCGCCAGAAAAGTAGCTGCCAAGTGTTTAAAATGAAAACCACAAACTCAGCACGCGTTGTTTGATGTAATGTGTGCGCTCTACGCATGCGCAAATATACATTTATACGTTTATCTGCGTTAGTTTGTCATTCATGTGGTAGCGAATAATGCAAAAGTGCTAAAGCTGATGGCACAAAAATTATTAAAAACTTAAAAATCGCTACTGTATATTAGGTTAAATATAATGATCAATATAGAGAAAATTTGTATAACTGAAAATATCATATTGAAGCGAATTTTCCGATAGGTCAACCTTATGTTACCTGTATAAGTATATATATATATATATATATATATATATATATATATATATATATTTTTTTTTAAATATTTTTTTTAAATCCCCGCAACAGTGTTTCATGGTAAACAACTGATGATCCCTTGAAAAAAAAATTGGTATTATAGTAAATTTGAGAGAGTTGATGCAGTTATTGCAGGTGATTAAATGACTTACTGACTAGATGGTTTTTTTTTAACGAATGATAAAAAGTAATTTTTTGTATGGTTTCAAATGTTAAAAACTTCAAAGACTATATATATATATATATATATATATATATATATATATATATATATATATATATATATATATATATACGACCACACCACGAATAATACATGCTTACAATGAATCAGGTCGTAAAACCCAAGCACACACACAAATAAAGTCGATCAAACTATCGTGTTTCCGCCATCGATTTTCTTGCGTGTGTGCCTGTGAGCAAGCAGTGGCCTCAAACGGCCTTTTCGTAATCAGATTAGTTGAGCAAGCCAAACTGGTCGATGAAGTTGAAACCTAATTACGTACAAGTCTACCAATCTGGAATTGGTTGAGACCAGTAGGGGGAAAAAAAAACCCAAAAAACCTCTTCTTTCTCCGACAAAACTGTCTCTGTTTTGAGTCTATTGTTCAAAGCATATTTTATGTGTATTAATATTTCGTCATGTTGGGGCACTCGGAATAGACGTCATCTGCGATACATTCGTTTACTCGTTTTTTTTTTTTTTTTTTTTTTTTTTGTAATTAGCCGTTTTTTAAAACTTAAAAAATAGGTACTTGACTACAGGCGTTGCCCGGGAAAATAATAGACTTGAGAAACTTCTCTCTCTCTTTACTTCCAGTTTAATTATGAATTATTTATTTATTTATTTATTTAGAAATAATTCAATTCAGCGAGCATAATCATCAGAAGATCGTCATGTTTTTTTCTATAGCAATCAAAATGAGAACATGTGAACAATGTTGTTTAATATTGTTTAGGTACTTGATTTTATATGTATTGGTTATGCATTTAATTATTTATCATGTATTATATATATATATATATACACGCACACACACACACACATACATATATATTGATTATGTATTTAATATGTATTAAATAAAAAACGAGATTTGTAAATCTCTACTTATATATTGAAGCACTTTGTGTGTCTGTGTGTTTGAATTCGTTCTCTATTGATACCAAAACGCCTGGACTGTGTTTTCAAAAATTGAATACAAATGTATTTTATGTGTGTGTGAGTGTTCTTAGATAGGTTTTGTATCGAAATGCATCTTAAAAGAATCGAAAATTGAAAATCAAAAAATTCGATAAAAGAAGGAACAGTCAAATGTTGTCACTTATAGCCTAAAATCACAAATGCATTTTAGAAGTTTAACACCGCACAAGAAGAATAAGTGTCCGGTGTATGAACTCAGCAGTATATCTTTTGATAGGATTGCGTTCGAAATGAATGTTTTTGTTAAAAACACAATTGAGTCATGATAATTGACTTTTTCATTTTAAACTTTAATTTTAGCTATTATAAAAATAATTGTATAAAATCAACAATAGGTTATCGACAATGCAATGTAAGCAACATTATGTAGTAGACTAAGTCACCGTGAGAAGTCACGTGAAGCTTTCTTCCGGTGAATCGCCGTGAGTCTTTAACTCAATCAGTCGATTCGAATGAAAACGTCGATTTCACCGATTTCGATGACAATACAAGTATTGGAAGTGTGTAAAGTTGATTGTTGATCATCAAACAATCTCAGGCAACATTAGGTTTTCCTGCACGTACGTAACACAAATAAAATTAAATAACATATGCTTATTTATTTCTTGTTATTTTAATATTATCTGATTGTTGCGTAAATGCGTAAATAGTGCTATTAATATATATATATATATATATATGTGTGTGTGTGTGTGTGTGTGTGTGTGTGTGTGTGTGTGTGTGTGTGTGTGTACTAAGAAATTACCGTTGAGCTCAAAAGTAACCCAAGGATAAGTTAATGATTTTGTAAACTGAAAAGTTAGACAACACTGCAACTTTTGATAAGGTTATTTAAGAGGACTTATCAACAAGATTTTGTCTCAATCACCCTAAGTGAGAGGTGTGAATGAGGTCTAAAAATGTGTTTTCCTATTCAAGTACTTACTTGAATGGGATGTTAATTAGAAAGGGCGGCGTAGAATTTCTATCTTGTTCCACATTCTGCTTTTTAACACATTCAGATCATAAATTGGTTATGCTCGGATTTATTTGAAATGCTAAGCTTCATTTAGTCGGATACTAGAAGTTGAATACCCTTTTACTGTAGATATGCAGCTTCCGGAAAAATATCATAATTCTTAACTGATCGCTAGTAGAAGAGGTAATTTAGAGTGAATGTTTGGTTACTGCTAAGGGCAAGCTTTTCGTAAAATACAGACAACTCCTAGTTCTAAATAGTGCTAAAGCAGGACATGCGTTTAAGAGATGAGTTGAACAGAACGGTAGGTGAAGGAGATTTGTTTGATGTAGCACTTAAGTAGGACCTCAATCGCTTATCTAGTGAGCTATATGAATGTCAAGTTGTTATGGCTTGGTTAAAGAAAATTTCGAACTAAGTCGTGACTGTTGACATTTATTTGAGGAGGTCCTGTAAACATTTGAAGGAGTGTTTCACCAAACACTCCGGACTCTCAGTTCAGGTTTCACAGCTAGTTAGCCGACTCGCCCTGTTTACAGGCAGCTGAACGGCTAAATGTTATGTGATAATTGTAGAATACCAAAGTCATAATTGGATTGAAACAAGCCTGCTATAATTCGCTAATAATTTATGCTTCGTCATATGAATTATACTGAAGGCTGTCGCTTATGTTCGTACCTTTTCTGAAGGATGTGTCTAACCATTGGTGGCTCAGAGATCCATCCCTCGATAAGTTAATGAGAGTGATTACATTGCTGGAGAAACGTGACTAACATAGTGAGGAAGGCCTTGATTATTATAGGCCCATAACTTTGCTAACAAGAGAATTGAAGATTTTGTCTAGAGTTCTTACGAATAGTTTAGATGTTGTTATTTCTTCATAAATTAAAAACAAAACAAAAAACAAAACAAAAAATGAATGACTTAATCCTACGCAGAAATAATCTCTGTCGGAGCGTGAGTTAGGGTTATTGCGTTTGTCGATGATATCACCACTTTTGTGTCGAGACGTTCTTGCATTGCAACAGAGATTAAGGCACTCTCGTGGTATGAATTAGTTGCACCAGTCGTTAACCGAAGACAGTCCAATGATCTATGATTGGGAAAGAGGAAAACAAAGTCCGCACTTTCAGGTACATTCATCTGATCAGATAGCCTGTTGAGATCATTAGTATTTGGTTTGGCCCGAGTTTCCATATGGATACGAATTTGTAAATTCATCTGTGAGAACTTGGATTCGAAGAAAATTTCCTTAACTTGCGTCGTTTACATCTGGCTTTTCACTTTTGCTGACTGGCCGTACTACCCCTGCCTGCGAACCGTTTATTGATTTTTACACGTTTGCTATGTTCATTTCTTTAAAAGAAAGAAAACTGTATTTAACGTCCGAGCAAGAGAAGCTTAAAAATGCTGGATTTAGTAAGTCATGGACATGCAGAAAGATTGATTTTACCAAGTCGGACTTTGTTAGAACATACTCCACGGATTTATGCGGATAAGAAAGCTTTCACTAACATCTTACCTAAACCTTAGGTTGAAAACCTTCGTAAGCCTAAGGGAAAAATGATTACAGAGCCGTAGACCAAATCCTGTGCACATTCTAGAAGTCATTGCTTCCACTTCATCGGCAATAGTCGGGGGAGAAGATCTGGTCTCAGTGAAATTACGCGGTCGGCAAGGTTATTTCCATAATTCTGAGTATTCTCTGACTTAGCAACTGGTTTGGAACGCATTAGCTCTCTATGCAAAATTATCCGGAGATTGTTCAAGGATCGATCCCTTCTGAACGTGATTATTTTGGAGGACACCAGCCATTTCCATGTTCCATCGCGTTCATTATATTTTTTATGTTCTTCTTAACACTTACTCTTAGTTAGGTACTGACCTGCTTGTTTTCGACTGACCCAGAAAACAGTAGACGGTTCAAAACTTAGCAGCGAGCTTGCACAGCATTATTAATTTACTATCTAAGCATTTTGTTTTGTTCTGTATTATTTATTTTTTCGATGTTTATCGGATTTCAGAAACAAATAAAGAAAGGCAACAACGAAAAAATGGTTAATCATAGTTTGAACAAAATAAGATCTAAAAGTATATATCTCACTTTAGTGTTGCTATTCACGAGAAAACATATTTACTAACAACTAAAATTTTGTTTTATGTGTAAAGCCCACATGAAAAGCTTTCGTAGTGCAGCTAATGTGATGTACCTGAACCTGGATTGAACAGTATAAAAGGATCTATCCCTATCATAAAAGGCGCAATCTTTAACTGGCATATAGTTTGAATATGGCGCCCGTCGTAATAGGTCACGTTCAACGATTGGCAAGTTTCGCATGTTCTGACAACTGATTTAATTAGGCACCAGCTAAATGGAAAAGTGAGCTTTGTGTATGATGAAAAACTCGAGCACGTTTACAATGGACGTGATCCATTATGATGTGTGTCATTTTCAGACCTTAAGGCCAAAAACCCGGACTCTTTGAGTGCGGGGGTTAAGAGATGGTCCGCCACCTATGATGACACAAACGGCATAATCAAAATATACTTCAACAACTTCAAAGATTAGTAAATTTTACTTTAATTTGCGTTATTATTAAAGGAAAAATAAGCTTAAAAGAAATTACGATAAGCTGAGTAATTGGAGTTTGCAAAGATTAATTTCCAAAATATATTTGTATTAACAATTTCATGATAATCCAAATATTATATATATATTTTCTTTATATTTCCTTTATATATTTTTTTTATATATTTTTCTTTATATATTTTCTTATTCAGTGTAACCTTCCAAGAGGTCAAAGTTGAAAATCAAGAGTGGAACAATATCATATCCACTATAAATGCTTCGTATATTGCACGTTTACAATAGTATATGACAATTAAGTTTAACTAATATCATTCTCGTGTGGCAATCGTAGTAATATTGCTGATAGAAGAGAAGATGGCGGGATATCTGTCCCCTGAAAACAAAACGTTTGTGTAGATATGCGTGATCTGTTCGAGAAGACAAAAAACTGATGTCAATCATCAACTGACTTGAGTCAATACCAACTCAACCTGGGCAAACATTTTCAGTCTGATGTGTATATGGTAATGTTCTGACAATTTCAACAGTGACACTGAAACCATGATTATAAATGTTTTCCTTTATAATTCAGTACTCCGAAAAGCGAAGAGAGTTTGCTGCAATAATAACAGTTTCATCAATCTGCTTAGTTTTTTTTACTTCGTAGTGTTTGGATAGTTAAGGATATCACTGAATCGACACAAAAATGACGTAATACTTACACAAGAATCGCTTTTTATTGTACTTGAGAAGCATGCCATTATAACATGATTTGGATAGTAGAAAAGTGTAGTATCTGATCTGATACTACATTTCATCTTTTCTGTGCTCGGTCAGTGAAGGAGAAATCTTTCTAGACGGATACATTTTGTATTATTGTTCAGAATCTTTACGAACAGACAGATTTTCCCTGCATTAAAACTGATCTTGTGTCTAACTTTGTTCCCGTGAAGATATAAGTAATCAGAAACACAATATATCTATCTGAAATTGTATCTGGTTTAGATTCATGACAAAGCTGTACTTGTGGCTTCCGTTTGAAGTTCTATACAAAATTCCGAGTTATACATAAAACTCTCTGCTCCCATTTCCCACCTCTCGGGAGCTGGTCCCCTTTTCCCTCCCCCTCCCTCTCTCTCCACAATAAAAAACGGCATTGTGCCTAATTTGCTCAGTGGGTAAGAAAATAAATACACACATCCTGTCTGCTCATGCTTCGGCTAACATCCACATTTGTGGTGACTTCAATGTCCACCATGTGGAATGGCTGACCCACTCGAACAAGACAGATGATAATGGGAGGTTCTGTCATGATTTCGCCATTGCCTATGACCTCGCCCAGATTGTTCACAAACCCATCCGTGTGCCCGATACTTCCGGTCAGTACGCTAGCCTTCTAGACCTTTTTATCACAACTTCCTCTGAGCTATGTGCCTGTTCCGTTCTGTCTCCTCTGAGATCTCTCGACCACTCTGTTGCATCAGTTAAGATAAAAAACAAATGCAATAACTCTTCAGACCTACCTCTAATCCGTAATGCATATCGATACTCTACGGTTTACTGGGATAGCTTCCGTACATTTATATCTGATCTACATGTTTGAAAAGGATGTGTCCTCTATAGTATCAGACCTCACCGAATGGTTAATTGTAGGCATAGACCGATTGATAACATCCAAAAAATTCCAACAAAAACCAAACAGCCAGCCATGCTTTTCCCCAGAATGTGCTGCTGCCATCGCGCACACAAATCACTTTTTCCATAGCCACCAACGTAATAGATACACTGAGACTAAAGCTGCTTTCAGGACTGCCAACAACAACTGTAAAAGAGTAATAAAAATGAAAGAGAGCTACATACTCAGTCCTTTAAATCTAAAGTAGCTGAGCAGCGGCTTGGTTCCCACCAGTTTTGGCAAATACCAAACAGAATTCTGAACAGAAGCGTGCGTTCTATTCCAACCATCATCAATGGATCTCGTCAGCAGCAGACAGCTTCAAGTCCAACATAAATAAATTCCTGGTGAACCACCCCTTTAATTAAGACACTTTATCAAATCTCCAATACTAACTTTGCAGCTAATTCTACACTATGCGACGAAGGCCATCAATCCCCGTATTTCCTCCTATAACAGACAACACGCTATGCAATATACAAGTATTTGTGCGTGAGGTCGCCAAGCTAATCAAGAACCTTGATTCCAGTAAAGCAACTGGCCCTGCTGACATTTATAGTGCTGAAAAAGTTTCAACCAGATCTTGCCCATATACTTACAAAACTCTTTAAGCGTTGCCTTTAGGGGAAGTGCTTCCCAACACCCTGGGAAACCTCATCAGTATGCCCTGTATTTAAGAATTCAAGGGATAAGTCGTCTCCCTCTCAGTACAGACCAATAGGTCTCCTGTGTGTCATGAGTATGTTGCTGGAATCCATATTAAATAAAGAAGTAGTCAACCACCTCAGCAGAAATAACCTTCTTAGTGGTTTGCAATATGGTTTCCGTTCTGCCAGATCTACAGCAGATGTGCTAACATTTATATCTCATAGGATTAGTGAATCTCTTGACAAAGGCTTCATTTCTAGGGCAATTGCTCTTGACATATCAAAGGCCTTCGATAAGGTATGGTAAAAGGGCCTACTTCATAAGATTTCCAGCTACGGTATAACTGGAAATGTTTTTTCAATCATTAAATCATTTCTCGCTGATAGGCTCATAAGAATAGTGGGTGAGGGGCAGAAATCAGAGGTCCTCAGTATTAATGCTGGAGTCCCTCAGGGGTCCATCTAAAACCACATATTTTTATCATTCGTTGACATCTATGCTGATGACACGACCATCTATGGCAACACATCAAAGGCCGTAAATGACAAAGTTCTCTCTGATTCTCTCTCCTCTGATCTCGAGCGCGTGGTACAGTGGGGGAAAAGGTACCTGGTAACTTTTAATACATCTAAAACCAAGCTCATATCTTTACACCATCAACGCTCTGATCCCCATCTGGCATCAATTGAAATCGATGGCTCTCGTCTAGGGGAATCCTCATGTTTTGATAAGCTTCTGGACTTGACCTTAACTCCTAACCTGAAATGGAACACGCACATCAAGTCTGTTGCCAAGGTCGCTGGAAAAATGGTAGGATCCTTCTACCGCTCGAGAAGATATCTCACTGCTGATTCAATTCTCGTACTATATAAAAGCCAAGTACGTCCAAAGATGGAGTACATCTACTACATCTGGACATGAGCTACTAAAAAGAGTCAATCCTGTCTTGACAGAGTACAAAATAGGCTTCGTGTCCTAGTGGGAAATGCCCTTTTCTGTTCCCTGCAACCTCTATCCCACAAGAGAGACGTTGTCTTTGTTTGATCGTTACTTCCATGGCAAGTGCTTGTCTGAGTTCCAATCTCTGGTCCAACCTCGCCAATCTTTCACGAAAAACACCCGTCTTGCTGAAACAACCGTCAAAAATTTTCACCACTCTTTATCTGTGCCAAAACCAAAACCAAGATTCCATGAACAAAGCTTCTTTCTTAGAAGTGCACACCTGTGGAACACTGTTCCGTTTGCCTGTTTCCCACCTGACTACGACATGGATGTCTTCAAGTCCAACATAAACAAATTCCTGATGAACCGCCCCCTTAAGTAAGGCAATCTATCAAATCTCCAATACTAACGTACTGTACACGCAATAACCCTTATCCCCGAGTGGCTTCCGGGCCTTGATAAGTGGTGACCACCTTATAAAAAATGAAAAAAAAGTATGCCGCATCATTATTTATGCAATAAAATAAAATTGAATAGCATAACATCAGACGAAAGAAATAAATTAATTATTTTGTAATTTATGATTCTTTGGCAATTCAATTATTTCCTCGACTGTAATTCACTTGAAATTATTTACGTATCGTAATTGTTTTTATATTTCAAAATTATTTTACAAATATCATCTTTTTTGTTTGTATTTTCTATTCTACAAGACTTCCGTTTCATTGGGCTAATTTTTCATTTCATGCTTAAAACGGTGCTGTTTTGCATTAAAAATATTCTGTTGTTTGGAGTTCACCTTCATTTCATTGGACATATGTTTCGTTTATGCTTCATACGCCACACACTTGCCTTTTCTTTCTTTTATAACATTTCATAAACTTTGTATTGCAATTTGAATTCATTAAAAATGTATATGGAAATATCTATCGCGCCAGATTTTGTAATGTGTTTGTAATTTCAAATATTTCCAATGTAAAGTTTTCATAGATCTATTAATGGAAGTTATTGTGTAAATACCTGTTGTGACTGAATATTCGGCTTGTTAATTTTGAGACCCAGTGATTATATATAGTATCAGGTATGTTAGAGTTGTTAGCAACATTCAAGTGGCCCCCTACAGTGATTCACTGATTATTCCTCTAAAGCCGTATTTATAACTTGTTAATTTGTAGGCAATTTTCTGCATGACGGCTATAATCAAGCACTCGAGAATTAGGGTGTTTGAATAATTTATATTATTTGAAATTTTATAGGCTTACTCACATTTTTAAGGGTCATTGAATTCATTCGTAATATATCTTGCACGGGGTGAGTGTAGTTGAGTAAAAATTGCTTAATTCTTAACCGCGCATCCTTTATACTGACAGTGAGTGAGTCCATCCATTGAAAGGAGAAATGCAAAAAAGTTAGAAAAACTACTTAGATGAACAGAGAACTATAAGTATTATTTCGGAGATGTTCTCATCTGTATTCGTTGCACAAGCAAAACTTGAAAGTATACATTACTATACTTTTACTCAGCAGCTTGAGATGGATATATGCAATACAAATATTTTTAAGGTATTAATGAACTCACAGAGTCTGTGTTTATAAGCATTATACGAAAACACTTTGAGATACCAACACTACATAAACTACACATTCCATGCAAATGATACTTAACTAAAATTAATATTGTAGAAAATGATAAAATCGGATCAAATACATCAAATTTCCTAAGCAATTAACTTTAGTTGACCCTTTACAATTGTGTAAAGTTTTACTGTGATATAAATTGTGTATTTTATTCTCGTAATATGGTTCTATTTTTTGTAGCCCATAATTCGACATGTTAGAACATGTCAGATTATTGAGGGATATATTATACGCACGTTTTAAGGCACAATATAAGCTATATCTTTTTAAATACAGTTAAATATTTTTTTAACTTGTGTTTATTTTAAAATGCTTTCAAAATGCAAAATTTTGAGTACTTGATGCTTTTATATTTTCATAAAGGAAAAACATGTTTCTCAAATAACCAAAATCATATGTGCAATGTACGGTTTAGCTATTTAGTTTGAAGCTGGATAGTTAAGTTTCAATGATGACGATATCAAATTATTTAGGAACGTTAGTAGGTAAATTGCTAAACTAAACATGCATTTGTGCACATTCCTTATACTCAAACGTAAACAGATATATCTATTATATATATATATATATATATATATATATATATATATATATATATATATAAGTGAACGTGTCTGTTTATCTGTGTATCTGTTTACATTTTTCTACGCAATAACTCTGTCAATTTTAAGACTACAGACTCTGAATTTGATATACAGAGTACTGAGATTTGGAAAAATCTTTTTAATCCGTTTTCGGCCAGAAATTTGGCTGTTAAGGAGTCAAAGTTCAACTATTTGAACTTTGGGAAATCTACAAAACTCCTCCGTTAATTTTGGGTCTACATACTTGAAATGTTAGACATGGATCTAACTTAATTATAAATTTTGGACATGGATCTAACTTAATAAATTGATTTGAGCCCAAAACAATAAATGTTAAGTGGTCATAATAGGGGTCAACGTTAAAAAAATTGAACGCTTTTTTTTTTCTTTTGCTCAACATACGCCTCCAAACACCCGGCCAACGCTGGGCTTAAATGCTAGTATTTTATAAATTTATCACGACTTTTCTAAATTACAAAATCTAGAAAAATCTTTGTATCAATTTCAGATGCAACCCAAATCTCACCAAACATATTTCAACGGCTAACCTATATCTTGCGTAACCTTATTATTTTCCAAATAAGATGATTTCTACGAAACCTACTTACCTTACGTTCAACTTTTCTTAGATATATTCACTTGCTTTGTTAGAGAAATACATTTTGTTTAATTCATGTTTATATCTCCAAGGCCTAACCTGCATAATCTGAGTCTAAGAACTAGTATTATTCTATTGTAGAAGTTTTGATTGTCTGTGTTATGTATAAATCATTATACACATGTTGTTCTCGCAACGCATTTATGATGAACTGTGGACAATATCACTTATACATAATGTTTGTTTATAATGAGATCAGAACATCTACAAAGACAAGAGACAGTTATTTTAAAGTGATGGGCAACTTGCCTGCGCGCGTGATTGGAGAAAGTCTTAATAGAGATTGCTCGTCTGGTTACCCCTAACTACATTGTGCTCTCCCTCATCGCAGATGACGGCTTTTGCATCTACTCACAGTGTCAAGAAAAAAAGTACCGGAAGTATCGGAAAGTGACGAGATTTCGCCAACTTTCGCTTCTGAGATCACTTTACATCCCAGCGTGTAACTCAAACCGTTCCATTCAAACTGACAAACTAATTTAACAGTAGTACAATAAGATTTTAGCTTTTTTTTGTGTCGCTCTATTAAGTACGGCATCGACTTAGAAATCTAATGAATAAAATTCACAAAAAATAAATATTAGAAGATGAAAACTAAGCAAATATAAAACTAACAAAGCAAAAATAAATATTTTGAAATAATTTGAAAAAAAAATGTTAAACGAAACGTTGTGACTTTTGTTGCATAAAATAAACAATAAAACAGCGAAATGTCTGTTAATAGCAGACGAGAAACTGTGGATTAAAGCAATAGGAAAAGATTATATAAAGAGAAAAACAACACACGCTAAAAGATGGCGAATGTCGTCGATGTGTAAGGAATGGGATTATCAGTTAAGTAGATAATAAAATTAGAGAAATGCAGAAGTCGGTGACATTCAACAGAAAGCAATAAAAAATCGGATAGAGACCATTAAAACGGAATGATAAATCAAAATGGTGTACACACTTCTAAACGAATGATCGACTTTTTATCATACGTTTTTATCTTCATTTCTCACTCATTTTCATAAGACACGCGCATATATACACACACAGACACACAAACACATATATATACATATGTATATATGTGGGTGTGTATATATACACATATGTATATATATGTGTATATATTTATATATACACATATGCATATGTGTATATATACGCATATGTATATATACCTGTATATATACGCATATGTATATGCATATGTATATATATGTATATATATATACGCATATGTATATATATGTGTATGTATATATACGTATATGTATATATATATGTGTATGTATACGCAAATATATATATGTATATATACGCATATGTATATATATGTGTGTATATATACGCATATGTATATATATGTGTGTATATATACGCATATGTATATATATGTGTGTATATATATACGCATATGTATATGTATATATATATATATATATATATATATATATATATATATAATTTCTGTACTGAAAAACCTCTAAGGTCTGTTTTGCTTGTTTGTTGTTATTCTTTTGTTTGTTTTCTTGTACATTGAATAAAACATAAGACTCTCCATACACAGACACGAGCATGTACACCCCCCCACACACACATATATGTGTATGTATATGTGTGTGTATATATACACATATGTATATATATGTGTATATATTTATGTATGGATACACATACGCATATATATGTGTATATATACACATATGTATCTTTTTGTGTATATATACGCATATTTATATATATGTGTATATATACGCATATGTATATATATGTGTGTATATACACGCATATGTATATATATGTATATATATATATATATATATATATATATATATATATATATATATATATATATATACTACAAAACCTCCGACGTCTGGTTTGCGTGTTTTTTTTTTGTTATTCCTTCGTTTGTTTTCTTGTATATTGAATAACACTGTATTGTAATTTGCTAATAAAAATTGAATATGTAAAAGAACATGCAAAACGGATGACGTCGCCAAAAAAAAGTACCCGATTATTAGTATAAGTAATAGTTCAGTATTAATTTGATTTTCACTTTTCTATTTTTAGGGGGCTTATTGGGATTCGGAAATAAAATTGCAAAATATTATAGTTTCCATGAAGTAATCTGTCCACATTTCTCACTTTTCTGCTTAGAATACTCACCCAGAATTCCTAATAGTAAGTTCATTTCTTTACCACACGAAAACATATTATTGCGACTCATGCACACCTACCTGTCAGATTAATACTTTATCACCTAACGAAACCTAAAATTTCAAGAACAATTCGCTTCTGCATTAAACTATGGGGATATCGCATTTATTTGAGCAATCGAATTCAAAAGACATAAGTCGCAATTTTACTCATTATATCGGTGCTACCAGGACCATGTTTTCACAAATTTAAAACTGAGTCTTGGCGAAAAGAAAATAATAATATCAATTAAATAATTTATATTTTAAAGTTTATTATCCACTTTAATATTTAGTTTAATGAGAGGACCCAAAACAGAAAAAAGCCACAACATAAATCTATTGTTTAAAATACAAATAATTATGTACGAAACATCGTTTTATCGACTGTATCTTTATTCGTTATTCGCTAAAAGTTATTATCTCTCCCTTAGTGTGTTTATTTTTTTGATTCCCAGACAAAAGGAGGCTGGACCTGTAAATTTACCTTTGTCCGTTCATCCGTCCGCACTTTTCTCAATAACTACGCCTTGGAATTATTTGAAATTTCGCACAAATATTAAACATTATATGAGTAAAAAAGTAACAGAACGAATTTTCCAGGAAAACTCTGGTTTCTCCCCTAGGGGTGCCTTTTGTGTTACAATGGTTAAAATTGACACTTTTGTGCTTATTAAAAAAATAGATGCCTTGGATTTTTATAAAACTTTCTGGAAAGTTGTAACTAACTGATTTCTATATAATTTTGTTTGTCTATACTGCGCGATAACTCTTCGGCGTATCCTACAGGCTCTTTTAGAGCTAATAAAAACACTCTATTTTTTTGGACTATTTTACCATATTGGTCCCAAATTATTTGTGTATGTCTATTTAGCAGTTTTGCATGGTGCTAAGCTCAAATTTAATATGTTAAGTCCTTTGGGACTTTTGAGGCTAAATGAGAGGGGGCAAATGATGGACTCAGTGATTTCTTTTTTTGCATGGTGGAGAACTCAAATTTACATATATTAAGGCCTGAAACTGAAACGTTTGTTCATTTTCACCAAGATCTGACGTATATATATATAGGTTTAAAGGAGGACAGAATTCCATTCGCAGAATTACTCCACTTACACTTTATCTTCCGGCAGTGTTTAGCAATTAGGCATCAATTACCATTTTTAAATCTATGGTATGATTCGACCGAAAATGGAAACCCGATCTCTGAACCATTAGCGAACGCTCTTATCATTATGTTAAATAGGCCGGTCACAGAAAGGAATATCTCTTGAAATAAGATCAAAATATAAAACCTAGCTAAACAACGACAATGAACTTTTCCTCAGTTTCTTTAAATAAGTTACGCGTTAATTTTATATATTAATACAAAGTGTCATTAAACATTAATTAATTGTAACAACTGAAACAATTCAAAATCACTTTCATTATTACTGATTCTATTTTCAGCTAAATATACTTAAAGTAAATGAAACTACGGTCAAATTTAACTATACAACGATGGATTTTTTATGACGTTCTATTGGGAACAATTCATTTCGAATCATTCTACTTAATTACTTAATTAATTCTAAAAGATATCGACGACGGATATTTTTTAATTACACTTTTATATTTTATATTTTGTCATCGGATAATTTCGTTTCATTAAAACGTGTGTGAAACTTGTTGATAATTTACGTATAAAAGAAAAGAACAGCCCTATTATTAATATCATTATTATTATTATTATTATTATTATTAGTAGTAGTAGTAGTATTAGTATTAGTAGTAGTAGGAGGAGTAGTTGAAGTAGTAGAAGAAGAAGAAGGCGTAGTAGTATTTGAAGTATTATTCCTCTTTTTATTATTCTACAGGCTTTGGTTTTAACGAAGTGAATGGTTTCTCTGCATGAATGTCAACTTGCATGTCGAGTGTTCCATTGTAATATGTTTTCTCATTTCCTGCCTTGTTGATCTAATAGGAAATTGGAAGCTGCAAATTAAATCTTGTTTTCATAAAAACAACTTACACAGACCAACATGAACACACAGCAAACATTAACAGCAACACGCACGCGTGTGTGTGTGTGTGTGTGTGTGTGTGTGTGTGTGTGTGTGTGTGTGTGGATGTATATAATGAATTGATGAATACAACTCCAAGGAATATAAAGGTTTATTCCACCGATAAATAGATAGCACGTGAGTAAATAAATTCTCTGTAATATAAACAATCTAAACTCCGTCACTTAAATACCATAATGCCCACAGACGGAGAACTGATGTATTTCTTAGCATAAATTATGTACATATATGTAAAACTATAATACATTTAATCGTATAAATACGCATATATATATATGTATATATATATATATATATATATATATATATATATATATATATATATATATAGTAAGAGCCAGAGATTTCTCGTGTTGCGGGGTTCGAATCGTTCGACTGGGATTAATCGTGACACCCCTGCACTGAAGATTCCTGAAAGGATGAAACACTGGTGTCTGTAGGTATTTAATTTTTATAGTAAAAAAATAATTGTGACAGCCTCTTTAAGAAGTTCGTTTCTTATCGTTGAGCACTTTCAGTTGAATTAAAGTCGGTCAATTTAGCTTTTATACATAGATCATCGTATTTTTCTATTTATTTAAAAAGAGAATGCAATTTTCTTACATATGGGTTGTGGAAATGCATTCACTAGCAAAAGATCGGCCTAATTAGCATATTCTTTTAAACATTCATTTTAATTAATTCCCTATTAGTTTTTTTGTTTTCTTATGGGATGATCACCCTTAGTTTAGTATTACGTTTAATTATATTCATGCAAATATTCTACATGATTTATACTTGCATAATATTTGCGTAAAATCTTTACAGTGAACATAAAAGTGTTTCCATATGTATTTATGTATACGTATATATTTTTGTTTAATCTATTAATCTATCTATCTATACTCCTACGAAATCGTTATTCTTTTGTGTGTATTGATACGTCATATTAAAACCCCTCTTTTCTATTGATTTAATAAGAAAATACAATTTTCTTATATATGGGGTGTGGAAATGCATTCACTAGCAAAAGATCTAGCTAATTTGCATATTCTTTTAACCATTCATTTTTATTAATTTCCTATTAGTTTTTTCGGTTTTCTTATGGGATGATCATCTTTAGTTAATTATTACGTGTAATTATATTCATACAGATATTCTACTTGATTTATAATTGCATAATATTTGTATAAAAAGCTTACAGTGAACATAAAATTGTTTCCATATATATTTATGTACACGTATATACTTTTGTTTAATCTATTAGTCTATCTATCTATATATCTATAAAAGTGAAAGTGTCTGTCTGTCTGCGTGTGTGTCTGTGTACATTTCTCTATGGAATAACTCTGTCAATTTTTAGTCTACAGACTCGAAATTTGATATACAGGTTACTGAGATTAGGGGAAATCGATGTGATCGGTTTTTGGCCAGAAATTTGGCTGTTAAGGGGTCAAAGTTCAACATTTGAGAACTCTAAAAACTCCTCCGACAATTTTGAGTCTACATACTTGAAATTTTAGATATAGGTTCCTTAGACATGGATCTAAGTTAATAACTTGATTTAAGCCAAAAACAATACATTTTAAGGGGTTAAAGTTAAAAAAATTGACCTCTGTTGTCCCTTCAAAATTACTCAGACAATTTCTGTTTTAAACATTTGAAATTTTACATAAAGGGTATTCAAAGATAGGGCAAGCTTTTTCATCGGTTTGGGTCGAAAATTTCTAGTTACCAATATATAAATGTATGTATGTATGTTTGCATGTCCGCCTAAAACGTTCGACAGAGGCGATGGATTTTACCAAGATCAGTATCGTTTTAAAGTTCTACCTTTCATACGACAAATATCGAAACATAGACTAAAAACATTAATATGTTTACCTTCAACTAGCCACTTTTCTACAGGCGGGGTCACTTTGTTCGCCGATATTTTTTAAAGTTATCATTTCCTTTAGATTGTCAAGCGTTAATTAAAAAAATGTTGCTTGCGGTTTGGCGATGATCGTAACAGCATAGACGTCAGGTTTTTACACCGTTCTTTTCCTTCTTCGTGGTACGGGTTCGAATCTGCCTTCCTACTACCACTTTTTGTGCTTTTTTTTTTGTTCAACAGACACATCAAACACCCGGGCAACGCCGGGTTGAAATGCTAGTATATCTATAAAAGATAAAGTGTCTGTGTGTGTGTCTGTCCGTTTACATTTCCCTACGCAATAACTCTGTCAATTTTTAGTATACAGAATCGAAATTTGATATACAGGGTAATGGGATTTGGAAAAAATCGATGTGATCGGTTTTCAGCCGGAAATTTAAGGGGTCAAACTTCGATGTAACCTTTGAGAGCTCTACCAAACTCCTCCGACAATTTGGGGGTCTAAACACTTAAAATTTTAGATATAGGTTCCTTGGACATTGATCTAACATAATACTTTGATTAGAGCCCAAAGCAATAAATGTTAAGGAGTCATAATAGGGGTCAAAGTTATAACAATTGACCGTTTTTCTTTGCTCATCATACACCTCCAAACACTCGGGCAACACCGGGCAACCATGCTAGTATATCTATAAAAGTGAAAGTGTCTGTCTGTCTGTCTGTTTGTGTACATTTCCCTACGTAACAACTCTCTCAATTTGTAGTCTTCAAACTCAAAATTTGATATACAGGGTACTGAGATTTGGGAAAAACTTTGTGATCTGTTTTCGGCCGGAAATTTGGCTGTTAAGGCGTCAAAGTTCAACAATTTGACCTTTGAGAACTTTACAAAACTCCACCGACAATTTTGGGTCTAAACACTTGAAATTTTAGAATTAGGTTCCTTGGACATGAGTCTGACTTAATAACTTGATTTGAGCCCAAAACAATAAATTTTAAGGGGTCATAATAGGGGTCAAAGTTTAAAAAGTTCGACCTCTGCGGTCTCTAGCAAATTACTCTGGTCTAAACATTTGAAATTTTACATTAACGGTATTCAAAGATAGGGCAAGCTTTTTCATCAGTTTGGATCGAAAATGTTTAGTTACCAATATATAAATGTATGTATGTATGTTTGTATGTCTGCTCAACACTTTCGACAATGGCGACGGATTTTCTCAAGATCAGTATTGTTTTTAGTTCCACCTTTTAGACGGCAAATATCGAAAAATTGGCTAAAAACATTAATATCTTCACCATAACCTGGACACTTTTCTAGAGGGGGCTCGCTTTTTTCTCCGATATTTTTTAAAGTAATCCTCTCCTTTCGATTGTCTAGCCTAAATTTTTAAAAATGTCACTCTCGTTTGGCAGTGGTCGTAACAGCATAGACGTCAGATTTTTTTCCCGTTCTTTACCTCCTTTGCGGTACGGGTTCAAGCCTGCCTTCCTACTACCACTTTTTTTTTGCTCAACATACACATCCAAACATCCGGACAACGCCGGGTTGAAATGCTCGTCTATACTTATATTTATATATAAATACGTTTTTCTTTTGTGTGTATTGACTATTTTGCTTGTTGTCATTTGACCATTTTTTTACAATCTATCTATCTATCTATCTATCTATCTATCTATACTCCTATAAATCTGGTGTTCTTTTGTGTGTATTGATATTCATATTAAGAACCCTCTTTTCTATTTATTTTATTTATTTGCTTCCCCACCAAAGTAAATTAGGCACAAGGCCGTTTTTAATGTGGGGTAAAAACCAACTCCCTTAAAAGTAGGCAAAAAGGGGGCACTTTACCAAAAATAATAATTATCCCAGTATAGAGGGTTTCCCCTCCATTGACTGGTACAAATTATCTTAAGTGCAGCATCTGCAGAACAGATACTACACTTTGAACCCGCCCGAAGGTCAAGAACAGAAAAAAAGGCAAGCCTCTTTTCTATTTATTAACAAAGAAAATACAATGTTCTTATATATGGGTTGTGGAATTGCATCCATTAGCAAAAGATCTAGCTAATTTGCATATTCTTTTTAGCATTCATTGTAATTAATTCCCTATTAGTTGTTTCGGTTTTCTAATGGGATAATCATCTTCAGTTAACTATTACGTGTAATTATATTCATGCAAATATTCTACATGATTTTTTCTTGCATGGTATTTGCGTAAAAAGTTTATAGTAAACACAAAATTGTTTCCATATATATTTATGTATACGTATATATTTTTGTTTAACAAAATATTTTTGTTTAACAAAAATTTCCTACCAAACTCCTTTTAGAGTTTTTTTTTCTACGGACATGAAACTTCATATATAAGGTATTTGCACCCATGCAACATTTTATATTTGGGTTTTAGCCCGGAGAAATCTGTGCAAAAGTGTGAAAATTAAAAAAAAAATGAAATTTGCCAGGTGAAGGCCGAACGCCGGCATTGCGAATGCATAACCTAGTAGCTATTGGTTTATGTTTTCATTTTTAGCCTTGCATTAAACATGTTTTCATAGCCCAGTCATTGACGGCAGAGGCGAAATAAATCGGGAGATGAACGTTTTGGTTCCGATTCTTGGTGGTGGTGCATGAGTCTTTTTTTATATACTTTTTAAATTATTACAATATATTGCACCCAATCTCTCTCTCTCTCTCTCTCTCTCTCTCTCTATATATATATATATATATATATATATATATATATATATAAGTGAAAATATCTGTCTGTGTTTTCTCTATGGTAGTTAAGGAAGACTATTATACAGAAAGACATTACTTTACATATCCACATTTTAATATATACATTATGCACATAACCTTATGAACAGTACAGAGGGCCCGAGCAAAGCCTGGTGGAACTGCATGTATATTTATAAAAGTGAAGATGTCTGTGTATCTGTGTGTGTGTGTGCGCGTTTGTGTGTGTACATTTCCCTACGCAATAACTCTGTCAATTTTAAGTCTACAGACTCAAAATTTGATATACAGTGTACTGAGATGTGGAAAAATCTTTTTCATCGGTTTTCGGCCAGAAATTTGGCTGTTAAGGGGTAAAAGTACAACGATTTGACCTCCGACTCCGACAATTTTGGGTCTAAACACTTGAAACTTTAGATATAGGTTCCTTGACCATGGATGTAACTTAATAACTTGATTTGAGCCCAAAACAGTAAATGTTAAGGGGTCATAATAGGGGTCAAAGTTTTAAAAAATTGACCTCTGCGGTGTCTACCAAATTACGCAGACAATTTTTGGTCTAAACATTGAAATTTTACATAAAGGGTATTCCCTCGGTTTGGATCGAAAATTATAGTTATCAATATATAAATGTATGTGTGTATGTATGTATGTATGTATGTATGTATGTATGTATGTATGTATGTATGTATGTTTGCATGTCTGCCGCAAACTTTCGAAAGAGGCGACAAATTTTATCAAGATCAGTATCGTTTTAAAGTTATGCCTTTCAGACGACAAATATCAGGGAATTGGCTAAAACATTAATATCTTCACCTTCAACTAAGCAATTTTCTACAGGGGGGGTAGCTTTTTTTGCCGATATTTTTTAAAGTTATCCCGTCCTTTCGATTGTCTCGCCTTGATTTAAACATGAGCCACTTCAGGTTTGGCGGTGGTCATAACTGCAAAGACGTCAGGATTTTTTCCCGTTCTTTTCCTCCTTCGCGGTACGGGTTCGAGCCTGCCTTCCTACTATCACTTTTTTTTCTCAGCATGCACATCTAAACACCCGGGCAAAACCGGGCTGAACCTCTTTAACTCTATTAAATATTTTAAAATCATAGAATTGTTTAAATTACTTTATGTTACACTTGTTTAATTGAATTGCATAAACATAACAAATCATCAGGCATTTTCCATTAGTTCATTAAATAAGAAAGTGTGCAGTGATTTTTTAGTTTATGCCATTCAATTGGACACGTGTAAGACGTAGTGATTTAACAATATAAATGTTAATTAATTGTATATAACTGCGATTTTTAAATGTTTAGTAAAGTAACATATGCTCTTAAAGCGTAAATCCATGTTCATTGAACTTAATAAACTGTTGCAATTTTAAGATATATATCTATTGACTATATACATTATGAACGTATATTTGTTTTAAGGAAATCGCACATATATATACGTGTGCGTATGTATATGTCAAAAATACTTTTTTAAGTACTTCATATAAAAAACACAGACTGTACACGTTCTTATTTAATGAGCTAAGGAAAATGTCTGATGATTTATTTTGCTTATGTCATTCAATGAAACACGTGTAAGACAAAGTAATTGAAACAATTATTTGATTTTAAAATGTTAAATAGAGTAATATATATATATACATATATATATATATATATATATAAAACTCTAGAAAATATTTTTAAAATCACCGAATTTTTAAAATTACTTTGTCTTAAAAATATATATGCATATATATATATATATATATATATATATATATATATATATATATATATATATATATTAAGTAATGTGATTTATAATTTAAAAGTTTTAAAATTTTTTAAATTTAACAATCAAAATTTAATTAAATTAAAAATCAGTTTCATAAGAAGGAACAACAACAAACACATGCAGCATTTATAGTTTAGTAATTTTCTCAAAGATTCCAAACCAGTGGAGAATGTATATTATTGTTAAGGTATGAGAACTGTGAGTTCGCATGTGGTAGAAAATACTTTTGTATTGTTAGCAATGAAAGCCGTTTCTGATGCGATCGTACAGATAATAATGACTTTGTTGTTGTTCCTTCTTATGAAACTGATTTTTAATTTAATTAAATTTTGATTGTTAAATTTAAAAAATTTTAAAACTTTTAAATTATAAATCACATTACTTAATATTGAATTAGCTCTAGGACATTTAACTATCGAGCTTATTATATATCTAAATTACAACGAGCATTTCCTGTATTTTAATTAAACTAGCTATTTCACTATTACATTAAAATACACTTAGCTCTTTAGACTATTATTCTAATCTCCTTTAAATTATATATATATATATATATATATATATATATATATATATATATATATATATATATATATATATATATATAATAGAATGCAAACTAACGCATCAGAAACGGATTTCATTGCTAACAATACAGAAGTATTTTCTACCACATGCGAACTCACAGTTCTCATACCTTAACAATAATATACATTCTCCACTGGTTTGGAATCTTTGAGAAAATTACTAAACTATAAATGCTGCATATTTAAAACTTGTATTACTCGATTTCAATAATGTAAAATTCATAAAATATTAAACGTAATACCAATCGTGAAAATTAAACATGAACCATTTTCAAAAATTTAAAACAAACAGTTATTATATTCATAACGCATCTGCAGTATTAAAATACTTGTACCACAACGAAATGCTTCACATATTCCGCTTATTAAGATTATTTTTTGCTCTTTATATAACATTATCTTTATTGGTTTAGCATCTACAAACAAACAAACAAACACACATGCAAACACATATATAATAAAGTGTTACAAATTATGAAAATTAAGCTATATAGAGGCGACCTTATTTGTTTCATATTCTCAAGAAAGCGTCAGGCTATATGAACTAATATTTTGTTACTAGAATTTATATAGTTACATGGAATTTAATTTCATGCACTAAGCAATCAGATTCTTTTTTTATTTCTATGCCTTAGTTCCATGTATTCATCATGCTTTTTTAAATACTTTACTACTAAATTCTACTAAGGTACTGTTGAATTAAATACTAAAAATATGTGCACAATATTCGTGTATACATGAAATAATATATACATGAGATATTTTCATATAATATATATATATATAAAATAATATATATTGAATAATATATATATATATGTCTATGTGTGCGTGCGTATGTGTGTGTGAGAGTTTTACAATATCATAAAGACAAAATTTGGAAATAAACAAGTTACATTTTCTAAGGTTTACTCTCACATTGGTTTGCTTGCTATCGTCGGTGTGATACAACATTTTTAATGCTGTGAACGACGGTGAGAAACCAATCTAGTTACTATTACTCTTATGTCTACTTTGATATGGAAAGCTGAAAGGCGCCCATAATTTTAATAGAACCTGCCGTGAACATGATACAAAGCTGCACCATGTAGTAAGGCCGAAATCTATAAGTATTTGATAATGCAGTCATTCTTTAATTGCAAATACTCTCAGGTCTTGCTTGAGTTGGAGTGTTTAAACTGTTATATTTATTTTTACAATATATGCCGATAAATGAATATATAATTCTTCTACACTATAATAAAGGCAAGTATGCAATAGAGTAGAGGTGTGGATACAGATTGCACACCTCCTGCCACAAAATTAAACACGCATGCTCCATTTTGTGGATATCCATAGTCTGTCAAAGATCAAAGGAGCCACTATATACATGGTGACAAAAAAAAAAAACAGAGGATATTCAATTGTTTTTCTGAGCATTTTACAGTCAACGGAGAAGAAAAGGCCAAAGACCCTGGTGTTTTGATGTGATGTTTTGAATATAATAAACTAGTTATGACCAAAGTTTCATTTCATTCGGACAAAACACCGAGAAACTGGGCCTAATCAGAGCTGGAGCCCGTTTTAGTTGGGTCACCCTATATATATATATATATATATATATATATATATATATATATATATATATATATATACACACATATATATATATATACACACATATATATATATATATATATATGTATATATATATATATATATATATATATATATATATATACTAGCTGTACCCTGCCACGCGTTGCTGTGGCTCAAATTGCGCAATGGAAAAAGTTCCAACATGAGAAAAAGCAAGTTTCTTATAGGTTTAATTTTCCATTTTGCATGGGTACACCGTTTTTGTTGTTCCATTTTCTTAGCTGATATAGAGATTTTCCGTTGTGGTGACTCTTGAATACGTAATATATATTGTCCATGTGAAAAAACAGTCAGTGTGTAACTGTAAGGCCCACAATTGTAAAGATTGTTCCTTGTGCTTTGTTGATGGTTATTGCAAATGACAATAAAATTGGAAAGTTCAATTTCCTAAAGTGTAATGATGTATCCGGTGGAATCATAGGAATGCATGGAATGAAGATATATTCATCTGTGAAAGGTCCTGTTAAGATTGTTGTTTCTATGATATTGTTTGTTAATATTTTTTTACTGCAACCTATGTGCCATTGCAAAGCTTGGATTGGTTTATATTTCACAACATGATAATTAGTACACCAACTTTCAGTTGCAATACATGCGGTGGCATTCCTGGCAAATATAGCTGTTTGATAATTAACCACTTTATCTGCTTTCACAACAGTGTCGATGGATTTGTATTTGACTACCTCACTTGGAATTTTACATTGAATAATAGCGTTAAGTTCATGGGCATCTTTGTATTGACCTGCAAGAATAGCTCATTCACTCAGTCAAATGGAATTCTTATAATTTGAATATCTGCAAAAACATTTTAAACTAACTATTCTTTTGATGAAATAAAATTACAGAAATTACAGAAGTTAAAAGTCAAAGAATTTTGCCCTTAACTCTGATCAGCTGGCACTTTTTCGTACCCAATTTTCCACAAGTAATGCAAAAGTTTTTGTGCGGATCGAACAGTCGGCAACTGGACATGCATATTTTGAGTTAAGTTTAATAGCTTCACATGGAACAAAAAAGTAGAGTATTTGAGGCAAGCATTTATTTCATCTGCTGGTGTTGATTGAAGAATAACAGGTAACATTTGTCTGAAATCTTCTGCAAGCAATATTACTGCATTCCCAAATGGTCTGACATTGCCACGCAAATCTTGCAAGGATCGACCAAGAGCCTCAAGTGATTTTTTGCGTACCATTGTGCATTCATCCGAAACAATAAGTTTGCATTTCTGCAATATTTTTCCCCATATTGGATGTTTTTGAGAGGTCGAAGATGAGATTTTTGAAAAATTGAATGTTTTAAAGTAGAATAAATAATTCTTCTACTTGGCAAGCAAGGTCGCAGGTATTCCTCATGCAGCAAGAGCTAAGGCTATGTCATTTTGTTACCAAATGGCCGCCAAAATCAATTTAATTAGAAAGGTTTTACCAGTTACTTCTGGTGCTGTTTAAGGTAGCAGTAATTTCCAAATAACTTCTATTCTCACAGTCAGTAAATTAGGTGACTAAAATAGAATTTATCCATGTTTTGACAATGCCTTATTCACTGTAATAAATTTAGGAGACTAAAATAGGATGAGGGATTAGAGATGGACAGATAGAGAGTAAGATATATAGATAGAAAAGAGAAAGTGAGAGGAAAATAGAGAAAGAGAAGGAGATAGAGAGATAAAGGGATTGATAGATAAACAGAGAGAGGGGGAGAGTTAGAAACAGAGAGGGATGAGACAGGAAAGGAGATAGATAGAGGGAGTTAGCGAAAGGGGCTCAAAGAGAGATGGAGAGGGTGATATAGAGAGAAATATAGATTGAGAGAGGGAAAGGGAGAGATGGATAGGGAGAGATATTAAGAGAGGAAGAGAGAGGGGGAGAGAAACAGAAGGTGAACTACACTTCACCGCTTGTTTCCTCGTTCAGTAGAGAAGAAATCTTTCGAGACTGAGGCAATTTTAATGTTTTGTTATTATCCAGAGTACCCCTTTTGGGGGGGGGGCTAGATTTTCATCACATTAGAAACCGACCGGGTTATCTGTACTTTCATTTAACAAATTAATAAAAGAACACGGGTTTGTATTACTGTGCACATAGATTCGAAAAAGTTGTCAAAAGACAAATATATAACAAATAAATGTTATCAAAGGCAAGATAAATTACTTTTCTGCCAAATTGGATATATGTTTTGTGTTTTTATTCAATGTAACATATTTATTCAGCTCGAAAACCATACAGTGTTTACCGATGTATTGGAACATTCAAGATGGCGTCTGATTCTCTCTTTAACACGGTAAGTTTGGGAAAAGGTGTTATAAATAAAAAAACCAGATAAAATACTGTTAAAAACTCGCTCAATATATGTTCCGTGACATATGTTGACATACATTCGGCGGGTTTTTAATAGTATTTTGTATAGTTTTTTATTTATAACACCTTTTCCCAAACTTACGGTGTTAAAGAGGGTGTGAGACGACATCTTGAATTTTTGAATACATCGGTAAACACTGTATGTTTTTCGAGCTGAATAAATATGTTACATTGAATAAAAACACAAAAAATATATCCAGTTTGGCAGAAAAGTAACTTATCTTGCCTTTGATAACATTTATTTGTTATATATTTGTTTTTGACAACTTTTTCGAATCTATGTGTACAATAATACAAACCCGAAAATTTAATTAAAAACAAATACTCAGACTTAGCTTGTTATAATAGGTGTGAATTTATTTGCCCTGGTGTATCACACTCGTGTTATTTTTAGTCCGAAAATAAAGAAGAAATCCTTCCCGACTGGTCAAATGTTTTTGGCGATAAGTTGGGATGAAACGATAATTTAATTTTCTTTAGAAAATTCGTTCGGGTAAGTAGCGGCGTGAATAGACTCCTCGAATTTTTTTTTTGTCTTTTTCTTGGAGCTCTCCGGAAACGGTGAATGTTCAATGTCACTGTTAAAATTAGTTTCGGGGTAGACACTACAATTGAAATTTACTTATTTGTAATAAACAAGTAAAAAAAAAAGTTAATAAAAAAATTGTTGCTTATGTGCGCATAAAAACACTTTTTTTTTGTTTTTTTTTAGCTTAGGTCCACCTTGGAATCACTCCGTCCCACAACCTTCAAATCTTAAGAACAGCTTCCGGAATAAACATCACTTTTGGAGGGGGTCCAATAAACACCATTTGGGGGGATATTTAAAAAAAAAGTCGATAAAAGTCGTCATTTAAAAAGAAATTTAAAATCAAATGTTTGTAAAAGTGAAAAATTATTAATAAATGTTTAGTAACATTTTTCGGTGCTAATGAAGAGAGTGATCCGCGCTATTGTTTTAAATCGTGTTTTCTTTTTATTCCAAAAAACTCAAAAAGCAAGCGACAAACTTTTTTTTGGCCTCATATAATAAAGAAAAAATGTGTAAATTAAAAGATATGGAAGATAAACAAATGAATTATGTTTTTTTGTTTTTTTTACTTACTAAACATAAAATGAAATCTTTCGTCAATTCGTGGCTGTGAAATTAATCGAACCGGAAGTTCAGTTTTATCAACAGAACATATTCGCAGTAACGGTTAAAAAAATATATTTATTTTATTTAATATTTTAATTTTAATAATTCGCGAGGTAAATTTAATTTAAGAACATAAAAACATACCTCGACTCTAAAAATGGGTTGTCTGAAAATTTCAAATAAATTGGTAACGTAGAAATATGGTTTTATTCGTTTAGAACAAATCAACATTTACATTTATATATATATATATATATATATATATATATATATATATATATATATATATATATATATATATCAAGTCATAGTTAATTTTCAGCATGGCGAATAATTTTGTCGGTTTTAGTTGGTGTATTGCATTATGTGGCTTCGGCCTTTATTTGTTCTTGTTTCATGCAATGCTACTTTTACTAATACTACAACTACTACTACTACTACTACAAATAATAATGATAATAGTAATAATATATATGTATATATATATACATGCGTACTTTCTTTTATCATAGGAAATTTAGCTAATAAAATGTGTTGTTTCCTAACCTAACGAAACCAATTTAAACTTATAAATGAAAATATCAGTTTCACGTGAGATGCACCGGGAAACCGACCCTCTACCTTATAATAAATGAATGGTTTTATTCTTTAATTCATCCTTACGATAATAAAAAAATGCAATATTACTACTAAAATTACTATTGCTACTAATACTCATGATATTAATACATGAAATATATACGAGGGGTATGCAATAAGTAATGCCCCCTGACACACGCACACACACACACACACACACACACACACACACACACACACACATATATATATATAATAAAATTCCTGTATTTTCTTGTAGGTAAAACTCTTATAGCATTGTAATCACATATGTCACATAAAGATTGGCCATGCTCACACTATCTGGCTATAACTGGTGCATGTTTTCCGGATATTTTCATTCGATTTTATTCATTATCGTACCCTTCTCGTTTTACTACAGCAAAATTCACTCTCTACAACAGGTTATATTTAGATTTGGTAGCAAAATTCACCCATCCCTAATTTTTTGTCCTCTTCTTAATCCAGTTTACACCTTCACTAAAAAATTCATAGGGTTAAATTATTACAGGCGTCCGTTTTTATTTCACTTAATTATTACGTTTTTTACTGTCAACTGATAAGCATTTCGTATGTAAATAAATACTGGCTCCTTAACAAGTTCCGTCCAACTTGATTAGTTCTCCGCTACCTTTTCTAATTTACCTTTTTTATTGGGAGGTAGAAACAATTGCTTCAATCAATTGTCGAAATATATTAACATCGTTAATAATTAATTAAATACATACATTAGAATAAACAATGGCAAGCTGTGATGTCTTAAATTCAAGTTTAACAGTATCTTTTGTTTGTTATATTTGTTATATTGCCCTTAATCTCCCCATATTAAAAATGGATTCACAATATTTTATTTCATTAAGGTAACTTCTACTTATGAGTAACGACGATGTTTTTTTGGGGGGTCGGAATTGATTAACTTAAATTAGACACCAGCAAATACTTAATTTTATGTTTTCATTTATTAAACATTAAAAAAAAAACTGTGCTAAAAAACAATAAAAACATGAAGTTCTTGAAGTTCAATTGTTCTTTGCATTATCAGGTGAAAGTACACAAAAGTTGCAAAACACCCTAATCTACTTTACCTATGTTAAGAATGTGTTTTATAAATAGTAATGTTATTATTTAAGCGGTAAATTCTCTGCATAACTAAGGTGTATTTTATGTTTTTTTAATTATTATGTGCAAGTACAGAATAGTTACAAAACACCCCACTCCACTCTTACTCCCCATATAAAGACTCGGTTGCAAAATAATATTGCCATTATTTTAGCAAAATATTTCCTCTGCATAAATACTGGCAGTTTTCTTTCTTTATATCATTTTGAGCGGGGACATGACAAGAGTGTAATAATTAATGTATTAGATCAGTAATTTCATACGTTAAAAACCTTAGTAACAAAGTTTACCCATATATAGCTGAAAACTATGTGCATTCTCAATGTCTTTCTCTTAAAATGACATGGAAGGTATATATCATCAATCAACAACTGATTAATTTCAGCTGAAGAACAAATTTCAATTCTGTACATTCTTCTCTCAATAATGACCACGATTTACAACACCTACATGATATTTTAAATTCATTAGAATTACCAGATATGCAACCTCACAAGCTTGAAGGTAGATTCTCAATTATGTTAACCGGAATCCCGATGCTCCGCGACTATACAATGAAACAAGATTCAGCGTTGAACGCATGCAACCTCATGTGTGAGCTGTCATATAAACCGGTGTGCCTAAGGGAGAATTGGCAATCATTTCCGAAATACCCATTATTCTGTCAGAATCTGCAATTCAATGTAAAAAGAATCACTTCCCAATTAAACTGTTTAACTATAACAATCAGAACAATTCTTGGCATTGATTAATAATAACTTTGCTTCAGCTGGCTTAAGCCATTTACAGTTGTATATATGATGTTCAAAGGTAGACTGTGTACTCTCTCTCTCTCTCTCTCTCTCTATATATATATATATATGTATATATATGTATATATATGCATATATATGTATATATACATGTATATATATGTATATATGTATATATATGTATATATGTATATACATATATTATGTCAGATCATGTCATATGCTACTGGTACCATGTAACCCGGTACTACCTGCCTCATGGTCGGGTCACCGGCGATAAACTGGTTCCCCCACCAGACTTGTTTGGTGAGGAGGGCGGCTAGTCTTCCTGAAGGATTAAAAACAAGACCTTCCAAAGGGCGAATGAACTCTTTTTCTGGGTCAACGGCCAACTAGCACCGTGTATATTTGTGTGTGTGTATATGTGTATTTGGATAGAGAGGGCTCTCGTAAGCCGTGGTGAAGGCAACCTTTCTAAGAGAAGCAAATCTCTGATTTAAAAAACCATAAAGCGGAAGACCAGTACCCGCATTAAGCTGGTCTGCAGTTTAATTTGTTGCTGGCTATCTTGCTCTTGCTTGTTGCTGGATCTCAACATTTTGAACCGAGAGAGAGACTTAGCTGTCGTACAAAGCTAAGACTCTGTAACATTATATTTGTATAGATACTCCCTCAGACATTTGGGCTCATGGATTTTAAATGTTTGAGGGAGTGGCGCTCGTCTGACAAGACGTTGCAATCATAATCATATGTATATATATATGTATATATATATGTATGTATGTATATATATATATGTATATATATGTATATGTATATGTATATATATGTATATATGTATATATATGTATATATGTATATATGTATATATATATGTATATATATATGTATATATATATGTATATACATATATATATATCTATATATATATTAGCACCAGAAGGTACAACATCAAATATTGTCTATTCAATTGATACAAATATTAAATCTCATGCTCCAGTCAATACACGCATTTGCTTACGAAAAAATTATTAACTTATATTTCATATTTATATGCACTTAATTACTGAAAATAGATTCGACTCGAATGAACGATATACAATCGTCCGGCATGGACAGCACTCCTCTTATTGATATACTTTTCCTAACAACAATGATCTATCTATAATTCCAGAATACATTCTCCAAAACAAAATGCCTACTAATTATAATAATATCAGATTATTAGATTCACAATTATTTAACAAAGAGTAATCAGTAATGATGATTCTAAAATCGTTTACAAGTTTAAAATTTCTCATTTCGGTCACCTAACCTTCTGTATATATTACATTTTCTTTATTACTTCGAAAATATTATATATCTTATTTCCGTCACATAAACTACAAAAAAATTTATTGGCTACGTTAGTTCGCGGCAGATATTATATTTTTTTCGGTAAAACAATTCCATTTATTTTTACAGGATTATATGGTCTTAATGAATATTTACCTAACAAACTATTCCTATTTTTCGCTTTCAGTTATTTCATAAACAACATATCTCAGCCTTAATTATCTCATAAATAATATATCGCTGCGTTAATTTTTTAACAGTCAGTATTTTAGATAAGTCACATATGATGATGCTGCAGATAATTATAGGTTACTTTGTTGATTCCCTTACCGAATCTCTTCTGGCTTTGTAACATAGTTGAAATTGTTAACGCTCGTACACAAGTACTTAAAGGATTTTTCTGTACTTAATATTCTTTTACATATCCCCAGGAATCGCAGAGACATGGATCCTGCTAGTAAAAAATATTTGAAAAATTAGTGACGCAATTTTATTGTTTTATACGATTATTTTAATAATGTGGCTTGGTAAATATGCAGAGCAAACAAATGTTAAGCGTATTCTTTGTTATTTCTAACAGAATATTTGTATCTGATTATATTGAAACTTGAAGTCGCCGAACATTTAGTGGTTACGTCATTAAATGACTACACAATGGTTGATATGCCGTATAAATACGACTAAAACAAATGAAATAATAAATGGATATAAAGTAAAGTCTTTGAAATTTCTGCTTTGGCTATTTCGAATGGTTCCGTTTAATATGTTTGATTGCTATCGATCTTTTATTTCTTGGACGTAACTAGATTTTTTACAGCCAAACCGGTCCGACCGATCGATACTAGTCCAATAAAAGGTTTGTTGAAGCGCCATCAGTAATTTTCTTTCAAGCCATATGTGCCGTAAAATATCTAGAATACATTTCAACTAAAATAAAATTAAAAAAAAAAACGACTAAAGCGAAAGAACATTGTGCATTTGTCATTCTCAGAAAAACCCATATGACTTGAAGAGATGGAAGATTATTATATATTTACCAGATTGTAGGAAATAGATAAAAAATGGTAAACAAATGAACGCAGAACATAAGGACATCATTTTTATTTTAACCACAGAGAAAATATGTGTTCATATAAAGATCCAAGACGGAGATTAAAGGAAATGTAATTTCTGTTTTGCAATTACTGGGTGGAACGATAAAGTTGTCGTCCCAAAGAAAACATCACTACAGTTTTATTTTAACACTTTTATTAAAAAAAATCAATTCAGGTAACTTGATTATGTAGTAAAGCTGAGATCTATTCAATGCAACTACCTACAACCTCAATCACCACCTGGATACGGGCCTAGAACTAAGAGCATGCTTTTTCATCAAGCGTCGGGCGGATGTTCTCGACGTATGATTGGATTTTGGGCCGAGCCCTGCTGCCACACTCAGAGTCTGCAAGCGACCACCTGATTGCACCAGGGTATGCCCACAAACTTTAGCACATTGTAGAGTTGAATGTAATAATCAAAGAAGAAAGCGCCCGCGTGTGTGTGTATTGTGCGGTTATACAACTTACCTTCAGATGGGATCTGAGAGAGAGAGAGAGAAAGAGAGAGAGAGAGAAAGAAAGAGAGAGAGAAAAAAATTAAAGATGGCACCCATGGATTTATAAGGTGCAGTCTCGTGGAATATCACGAGATCTCATCTTTCACTTCACACGTATGCAAATGGATTGGGTTCAGTTTTCTAATAAAACGCCTGTTGGCAAAGGTGGTCGGCAGAACTCGTGCTGGAAGTTGAGAATGAAAGATAACAGTGACGAATTCTAGCTGAACTTTTGCTGATTGTATTTATTTTATTTTGTTTTGCTGTTTACCAGTCCATTTAACTGCAAGCTATTTCGGCATAATGGGGGACAAATTCGACCTTAAATTAATACCAGAATTCGACGGCCCGACCTCGGTACTTGACTGCGTGGAGTAGGTGAAACTACATTGCCTGTTGTCTAGTATGAAGAGCATTGGACAGGTGGTTCTTCTACATCTGCCCGGCGGGGCTTTCGCGGTATATCAACAACTTAGTCCTGAGGAAAAACAGGATTATGAAAGGATCAAGGCAGCATTATACAAACCCTCGCTTTCGACCCCGTCACTGCTTGGGAGAAATTTGAGACAAGAACATCCCGACGAAACTGTCGATGTTTATTTGGCCGAGCTGACAAAGTTGACGGTGTTGTTTGGTGGGATGCCTGAGCGGGCCTTGGCATGCATATTTTTGGCAGGGCTCCCAACCGGAGCAAAGCACATCCTGCTGGCTAGCTCAAGCATAGTTTCATTGTCTCTTAATGACCTGGTAGACCGGGCCAGGACCGTGATGAAGAATACTTATGTGATTTGAGTATCGGTAGTCACTGCTACACAACCAGCATCCAGTGATGATAGACCATCCCAGAGGCCTGGCCTGCGTGGTGAAATCGTGTGTTATAGGTGCAATGGCCAGGGTCACATTGCGAGGAACTGCCGACGGAAACTGGCAGCTGTTCGCTGCTACCGATGGAATGAAACTGATCATATGGCTCGGTATTGTTCAGGAAACGGAGTCGCGGACAAGGTACCAGCGTTGACATCTTCCCCAAACAGAAATTAGACGAGGCGCTTCCGACCATTCAGGTCTATGACATTGTGCTCAGCACTCCTCGACTCGGGGTGCTCTCGCACCATAGTGAGCGCGGACTTCTACCGCACTTGGAAGAAAAAGACTACTAGAGTAACCACCCTCAGTGGAGCGACGCGGACATGTTGCGGGATGGGCGCTGTGAACATTCGGACTAGAACTGGAAATTCGGCTAACGTCGAAGCGCTGGTAGTACTCGAGAAACCGCTCAGCTTTGACCTGCTTCTAGGCTATGATGCCATCAGAGCCCTAGGTGGTGCTCACATAACGCAGACAGGGACGGTACTGCTTCAGGAGAAGGTTCCAGTGTACGCTGCTTTGAAGATTAATCAGCCAGACTTTATTGTTGAATTTGACGATCAGCAGAAGTTTAGACAGCCGTGTGGAAGTGGTCGGTAAACAAGGAACCAGCCACACTGCGAAATGAGGTAACAGAGTACCATCTACCCGACCAAATGGGGCCTGCATACAAAGAGGAACTTCGTGTTTGGATCAAGGATGGCTGGTTAATTCCCTTCCCCTGATTTCGCTGATAGCAGTCGCTCAGCACAATTAAAAAAAGTTGAGGCCAGTGATGGACTACCGTAAACTGAACGCGCATGTTGATGCGTTCACTGCTAATCCTAACGTTTGTGCCAGCAACTTACGAGAGTGGCACCAGCAGAGTTCCAATGTGTCCCTGCTGGATCTAAGAAAAGCATAGCTGCAGGTCCGAACCAGTGAAACAATGTTGCCATTTCAGACGGTAGTGTTTGCTGGCAGGAGGTACTGCCCTACCAGACTAGGCTTCGGGCTGAACGTGCACCCCAAATAATGAAGAACATCATTAACGCTGTGTTGTCACAGGAAGAAAAAAAAAAAAAGATGGGACATCGGCGTACCGTGCTGACATATATGTGAACGGAGACATTGGCAGCCATTTTGGTGATTCGCATTTTTTTTTCAGCGTGCCAACTTTATATGAAAATCAATGCTAAAGTATGGTGAAATGCTAAAAGATCATCGAAACATTGATTATTCGTGGAATTTGTAAATTGAGAACAACAATAATAACGAACAAACACCTTCAATAAGGTTTCGTAGTACAATCAATATCTTATATAATTGCCATTTTTATTGACAAGAGCAAAAAGCCTTTGGTCCGTTGAAGATGTCAAACTTTCGATTGCATCTGATGAAATGTCTGGCAGCAGCCAGAATAGCATTCCAGAGGTCATCCTTGGAGTTGTCCCCCCCCACCCATCGGGGTCATCAAGGGTAGTTTCTAGTGGGTTACGACGAACTTCTCTCTTGATTTTGCTCATTGTTCGACGTGACAGATATGATTTCTTACGAATTTTTCCTTTGTCAGAATGTCCGTTGAAAAGTTGAGAGTTAATACAATATTTTTATTGTACGATGATCACGGTGTAATTCTTTGGCAATTTCTAAGGTGGAAATCTTATTATGGAGCCTTTGAACAATTTTTGCTTGACGTAAATCACCTTTACGTCCCATCTTGCATATAAAGTTGGAACGCTGAAAAAAAACTGCAAGTCACAAAAATGGCTGCCCTTTGCTCGCTATTGCGCAGATCAGCTTAAAATTTTATATTTGCGCATGCGTTAATGTTGCCGTATAACGTGCGCAGTTTCACGAATTTTCATTGAGAACTATCGGAGTTAGAACAAAAATATAAATTAGCATATGATTTTCGCACGGGGAGTATATATATATATATATATATATATATATATATATATATATATATATATATATATATATATATATATATATATATATAGTGTATTTAGGCAGCATTCCTTCATTCAGGCAAACATTATTAAAAACAACAGAGATACCTTGCTTAATGATTCTTTTTTTCATTTTTTCGATCTTTCGTAAGATTTTTTTAACTTCAAGATGGAAGGTATTTACAAATGACTCATCTAACAATACTTTCAACACAGCTGTATACAAAAAAAACAACTAGTACAAAATCCAACCTCTTGAACTTTAAGAGTGAGTGCCCTCAGCGTTATAAAATTGCCATAATCAAAAATCTTTTAAACCGTGCTAAGATGATTTCTTCTACGAAAAAAGCACTACTAATAGAAATTAAAAATATCAAACAGGTTCTTATAAATAATTACTTTCCCAGTTATATTGTTCATCAACAAATTAAACTATTGTTACAGTCCCCTAAAAACCCTAACAGCAATACTAGTCAATCTTCTAACACTAACCCTATAGACATATTTTATAAAAACCAAATGACACCAAATTTTAGAGTGAAAGAAAAAATAATTAAAAGCATCATACATAGATATACAGCATCTCTAGAGAACAATTCTAAGATTAGATTTATTATATACTATGAGAAATATCGAACCCAGAACCTCATCATTAAAAATAACTCCTCGCTGGCGACAAAAATGTTGGAGCAAACCAATATTGTGTACAAATTTCAATGCCCCTTAGGAGAGTGTAACTCCGAAAATAAAAACGCATATATTGGACATACAGAAACAACATTGTCCCGTCGATTAACGATGCATTTGAACAGTACTAGCTCAATATACCAGCATTTAACAAACCAACCTAGCTGTCCCCCCTCTCATCTTAGAAAGGTCCTCGTGGATAGCACAAGGATTTGCAACGAGAAAGTAATTGTAAATAATTAAAAATACTTGAAGCACTATATATACAAACCAAGCACCCATCTATAAATAGCATTAATTTTGAAAGTAGCAATAATGTGCTGAAATGTTTAGCATAACCAGTATAGGACTGGTTTTACTAACATTGCCTTTTATCATCCTAATTTTTAATCGAGTTTTTTATCACTCGTAAATGTATATTTTAATCGACTTTTCATTGACCCTTTTTATCATTCGTAACTATATATTTCACTTCTATTTTTAATATTTTATCTCCACCTGATGATGATTCAAGAAAGCATCGAAAGCGCTCGTGTGCATGGAACATTTGTAAATACCTTCCATCTTGAAGTTAAAAAAATCTTACGAAAGATCGAAAAAATGAAAAAAAGAATCATTAAGCAAGGTATCTCTGTTGTTTTTAATAATGTTTGCCTGAATATATATATATATATATATATATATATATATATATATATACATACATACATACATATATGTATATATATATTTATAACATCCAAAATATATAGACGATTTTTCCAAAGTTCGAGACGCTAAATACCGTATTATGTATATAAATATATATATATATATATATATATATATATATATTCAAGGTGTGTCAAATATGTAATCAGCGTTCTCTGCACAATAACAGTCATCACATTGAACATTTGCAAACAATTCTTCAATTATATTTTATGTCACTCGATGTACATAAATACAGAATTTATCTGCATTCGAATGTGAGTACATTTTTATGGAATACTCTTTTTATAACGTAGCATAGAATGCACCAGAAAATGTGTCTGTAGATTAAAGAAATGATTCATACTTTAATACGATGCTATCGTCTCATTTAAAAATGTGCAAAAATAATGCTGTGAAATGTATCTTTTCTTTAATAAGACGTGCACAAAAGCTGTCAGTATTTTGCATTGTGGCGTCTTTTATTCAGATAACAAATAAATCGGATGAAATGACGTCCATTACAAACGATGCCGACTTCTCCGTTTTCTGTCTCACAACAGAGGTACAATTTCATGCTCAGGCGGTTTCCTTCATTCCACGTGGCTTGAAAGTCTCTTGTCTTGCCTGTCGGGAAACGCTGTCAGCTTGACACCTGGCAAACGGCTAACCCTCTCAAACGGATCGGACAGGAAGTGTACGCCAATATTTACGCCAGAACTTGATCCAGTGGAGAGGAAAATTAGATGGGGTTTGGAGGGGTGCTGGTTTAAATGTCTCCAAAACTGGCGCACAGCAGAGGAGTCACGGCACGACAGCAAACAGGAATAAAATAGAGAACATTGTTTAAATGGCAATTATCAGAATAAACGAGAACGAGTTGCATTAAGTTGCACCTTTTCAGCATGTGCGTGTAGATTGATAAATCTACAGGAAAAAGCCTATTACAAAAGTTGCCAGACAATTCTTTTACTAATACATTACTGCTTATCAAAGACCATCAGGTGATTATACGAGGATAAAATTGGTAAGGGGTGTTATATGTCTCCGTCTCCTTCTCAAAAGATAATGAATATCCCATATAAAAGAAGCTGCGCCTGTAGTTGGGAGGCAAGGGTTGAGCGATCCCCAACCACACCAATCCTGAATTTTCCCTGCTTCAGTACAGTGGCAAAGAGAAGAAGTAGACGACTGGAAACAATGACGAGATAAGCGGAGAGTACATAAAACATCCCTAAATGGTCACTCACTTTAGGATTGACCAGGCTCAACGTCGATAATCTAACGCGAACCTAACGTGATCATGCCGTATATGTACTGCTAGTTGAACAATAATCCTCCTCACGTGCAGATAGCAATCACGTGTTTCTAGCTTTTAGCCTTCGTCAGCATAGGTTAGGATCAAGTTCATGACATCAGTATCCTTTACCTATGTACCACAATCGATCACATCTGAGATGCACGCTTTTTTATCGCTGATAAAATTAATATTTGTTGTTGGCATTTTTTAGCGATATTATACACACATATATATATGCATATATGAATATATATATATATATATGAATATATATTCATATATATATTTACATATATATATATATTCATATATACATATATATATATATTAATATATATTTATATAATAATATATACCTATATTCATATATAATTATTCAGAATAATGAAATACAATACATCTACTGGTGTACAAATCAAGTGATTATCGGTCTTAAAAATATTATTGGATGTCATATTTTATATAAGACTATTCTAGCTAAATAAAATTGCTCAATGCACTAGATAGAGCAAATACATTATAATTTAGGAATTTAAAATTTGTGATTTGAAAAAGTTAAATTTCAAATATAGAAATTTTATTGTATGCAAGACATATGCAATAGCAAAATATATCTTCTTAACCCATGAGTTTTCGATGGTTATATATCTCCTCGGAGGAAAAGTATTAGCAAATATTATAAAAGGTTGGCACGTAATTTGGTATAGGTAATACACATAGAAAATGAACTTAAATGTTTTTAAAGTTTTTTAATTGTTTAGCTATATAAAATAAGGGAAATTGGATGTCGCAAAAAAAAAAAAAAAGAAAAAAAAGGATATTGGACTTCAAATCAAAAGTGTATGCTAAATTCTGTAATACGCATTGGATCTTTTTACCTGCCGAATACCAAGAGCTTCCATTATAGGATTTAAAATGCACTTTCGATTTGAAGTTCAATATCCTTTTTTTTGCTGCATCAGTATCCAATTTTCCTTATTCTATGTAGCTAAAAGAATATATATATAAATATGTATGTATATATATATATATATATATATATATATATATATATATATATATATCGCCCTTATTTTTAAAGGGATGCATGTATTTATTTATTTTTATTATTGCATATAATTTTACGTACATAAAAGTATACCTATCGACACGCGTGTTTCTGGCTTTAAGACTTCGTCAGCACAGAGTGAGATGGACCTTATGACATCACTATCCGCATTCTGATACTTTACCGATGTACCGATAATTGTATATATATATATATGTATATATATATATATATATATATACACAATATATCTACACACAGTATATATATATATATATATATTCATATACATATGTATGTATATATATATGCATATATTTATACATATATATATGCATAGATACGTATATATGCATATATATACACATATATGCATATATATACATATATGAATATATATACATATATGAATATATATATATATATGAATATATATATATGAATATATACATATATATATATGAATATATACATATATTCATATGTATATATGCATATATATGCATATATATACATGTATATATACATACGTATATATACATATATTGACACACATGTATACATATATACATGATGTGATGATGATTGCAACGTCTTGTCACACGAGTGCCACTCCCCCAGACATTTAAAATCCATGAGCCCAAATGCCTGAGGGAGTATCTATACAAAGATGATGTTACAGAGTCTTAGCTTTGTACGACAGCTAAGTCTCTCTCTCTCGGTTCAAAATGTTGAGATCCAGCAACAAGCAACAGCAAGATAGCCAGCAACAAATTAAACTGCAGCCCAGCTTAATGCGGGTACTGGTCTCCCGCTTTATGGTTTTTTAAATCAGAGATTTGCTTCTCCTATAAAGGTTGCCTTCACCACGGCTTACGGGAGCCCTCTCCACCCCAATACACATATACACACACAAATATACACGGTGCTAGTTGGCCGTTGACCCAGAAAAAGAGTTCATTCGCCCTTTGGAAGGTCTTGTTTTTAATCCTCCAGGGAGACTAGCCGCCCTCCTCACCAAACAAGTCTGGTGGGGAACCAGTTTAGTCGCCGGTGACCCGACCATGAGGCAGGTAGTACCGGGTTACATGGTACCAGTAGCATATGACATGACCTGACAGGAAACCGCCTGAGTATATATACATACACATATACGTACATACATACATATATACATACATATATCCATACATGCATATATACATACATATATCCATACATGCATATATACATACATATATCCATACATGCATATATACATACATATATCCATACATGCATATATACATACATATATCCCTACACGCATATATACATACATATATCCCTACATGCATATATATATATATATATATATATATATATATATATATATATATATATATATTAAGTAATGTGATTTATAATTTAAAAGTTTTAAAATTTTTTAAAATTTAACAATCAAAATTTAATTAAATTAAAAATCAGTTTCATAAGAAGGAACAACAACAAAGTCAATTATCTGTACGATCGTTTCGGAAATCCGTGCTTTTTATTTGTGGTATACATGAAGTCACGTAGAATAATTATACATAGTTTTTTTGGTAAGCACGGTCTCCTCATCAGCAAATTTAGGAGGATTTCTATTGAATTGAAAAGACACCAAAAATAAACCTAGCATTAAAAGTAAGGCAGATGAATCTGAAAAATTGAAGTAAAAGGTTTGGATATAAAATTTATAAGAAAATTAATAAGAAAATTTGTATAGGTTAGAGATAGAAATGAGTAGAAAAAAAATATATATTTTTGAATTTACATAATAAATTTGATTTAAAAATATATAGATATATAATTACCTTTTGGTTTTTCTTTTTTTGAAATCAGGAACTGTATTTAAAGTAGTCATTTAGATGTTTGCTATAGCTTTTTATTTTATTGAATGATGAATTTTAAAAGGGCGACGCTCGTGCAGTAAATTGTTTCCGTTAGCGTATTTTGATTTAGAGACGCTACAGTTAATATCTATAGAGAGAGAGTTTTTTTTTTTTTTCAAGTTTTTAAGGGGAGATAATTGTCATGGTTTTATTTATTTATTTTTATTTATTTATTTATTTATTTATTTTTTTTTTTTGCAAGTTTTTAAGGGGAGATAATTATATATATATATAATTCCAGAATGTCCCGGGGATTGAATGAACCTCAATGAATATTTCACACTCTAATATTTTTATTTTTATCGAAATCGGTGAAATCGCTTATTTTTCAATCAAATAGATGAATTGCCTGGTCTAGTTGGGGAGTCATCGCCGTCACATTGGACATGCTCACATGCCTCTCTCAGTGCTTTAGGTATCAATACATTGTAGGCTACACTGCACTACTGTTGATATTAAAAGATTATTTTTATTCTTTAAAAATTCCATTTCCACTCCAAACAAAGGTACAGTGCCACTTTAATGAAGAGGGCTACTCTCGGGGACATAAGTTGCAGGGTTACTATTTAGAGAGTCGAGCAGCAAGATATATGTTCCCATTACACTCCAACTTCTGTATGTCAGTAGAGTTAGTGTTGTGTTTGTATCAATAACAACACGAACGCAGAAAGTAAAGGTAAAACAAATATATTAAGAAGAAAAGATAATACATATTTACAAAGGTGCAGTTGTACTGCAGTTGGAAGATTGTCCGGCAGAGGGCGTGTTAAAGTATTTCGTGGAGCAACCGGCACATGCGTCTTGCTTATCCGGCGTTCGAACACAGCTCCCCGGTCTTGCTGAATTGATACCTTTATCTATATCTTTTTCACTCACGTATTCTAATTAGTGGGCGTCTCCACAACAGTTAGGAAAACAGTAACCTGGAAGGGAGTTCCAGAGTCTAGCAGCCCGGGGAAGAAACTATTAAAGTGAAAGGTCTTCTCACCTCTAGGAATCTCTACTGTGTAGAGGTGATTTTGCTTATTTTCAGGTTTGTCGGGGGTATTTACATCGAAGGGGTACAAGGGCTTGTAGTTCGTCAGACCACCCATCATTTAAATACTTGTACAACAGGCAGAGGGATGCATTTCGTCGATGAGGGAGAGATTGGAGCTTGGATGACAGTTCAGGGCCTATCAGATTTGTGACTCACTTTTGAACCCTGTCTAACAGCGAGAGACTAGCAACAGGTGCACCAGTCCAAATGTGACGACAATACATGGGCGGATGGTGGCCTTATAGAGGTACAGGACACTTTCAGGCGTACGCAACTTTCTAGCACCTTCCTCGCAGCGGTCGAGGTAATGCTCTCAAGGTATCTGCTCCAACGTTTTCTGTCAACGTTTAGCCGAGGAGTTTGAAAGAAGTACTTTCAGGTAATGCACCTTTAACCATAGTTATTTATGGTTAAGAAGGTTTCTTGTAATTATTGAAGGAAAAATCCAGTTTTGTCCCCCATTCCATTACATATTGGAGGTCTTCCTCTATTATTTCTGCCATTTGCTTAGATATGTGTTCATTTGTGCCTATTATAGGGCGTGGTGTCATTACCCACCACAGTGACAATTTTATCAGGGAGGTTATTTATGAAGATAAGGAATAATAAAGGTCCAAGGGTAAACCCCAGAGGTATACTCGCATATTTCTCTTATGCAAGAAGGATTTAATTATGTTAAGTATTCGTTCAGTGATACCGTATGATCTGATTTCCTGAGAAGATCATCGTGCAATACCCTGTCAAAATCCTTACATATATCTGGGGCTTACCGCTTAAGATATCTGCTGTAGAACGGGCCTACCTAGGTTCATATTTTTGGTTAGTCAGAAGTTTAGCCGCTGTAAGGTAATAGACTAGAGCTTTGTTATTATCGACTCAAATATTTTGGTGAAAAGTAGGAGGGGGCTAATGGGGCTCTTATTTAATGGGTCAGTTCTTTCGCCAGAATTCTTGTAAACTGTTACCACAGAAGCAGTTTTCCAGCAGTCAGGAAAGCAAGAAAGCTTTAAGAAAACCGGGCCGGCCTCAGCGGAGCATTTTTTTTATGTAATGGTTTGAATTAAAGTTTAAAACGTAAAAGTCAAGTATTATACTTAAATTGTGCCCTAAAGAGAAACATTCATTTCTAAAGCAAATACCGTTGATTTTATATATGCCTGGTCATACTGGTTGTGCGATGGTAATGGCTTGAATAAAGGTTTAAAATAAAAATAGTCCAGTATCATGGTGCAATTGTGCTTTAAACAGAAACACCCATTTCAAAGCGTCGCTGTCATATCAAAGTACCTATTTTTGATTTTTAAGGTTTCGGCTGCTATGGTAATACAACTTCTCAAAGGCAAATGTGGTGTTAGGCTGTCTAAGGTATTGACTTTGGTCAGACTCGCCTGTTTTTTCATTCATCGAGTTATTTTGACTATCGATCATCGATACTTACTGAAGATATTCCTATAAAAAGCCTATCTAAGAATACTGCTATCTCCGTTTTCGAGTCCATAGGAAACGAACTCACAAAAACAAAGCCACACACATAAAGTTCCTTTTATATAATAATAGATAGAAGACACACACACATATATTATAACAGGATGAATTAAATTACAGATTAATCAAACTATTGTTGGGCGGAAATATTTTTTATATAAGACAATCCTAGCCAAATAAAATTTGAATTATCATACCGCCGGATTTAATCCATCCTTGTTTTTATATATATATATATATATATATATATATATATATATATATATATATATATATATATATATATATATATATATTGTATATAAATCAGGTTGAAAAGAAAGTTCTTGCGGATTTTTTACTTTTTAATTAAGACGAACATATCTCGCTTCAAACAAAATTTTATTGTTGATCGAAACGAGAAGCATCAGAATTAGAATCAACTCATTTTGGCCAACGCAGAACAAGTGGATTTATGCCAGTAACGTAAAAACCTTGCATTCTGCTGGCGATAAAGTCGCTGATGTCGCTGGAATCGTTGAAGGCGTTTTTTGATATAGCTTAGGTTTTTGAAGCATTTCTAACGCAGAAAGTTAGTTGTTGAGATGCTTGGTTACTCTCTCTATAAATATAAACGAAACACCCCACCCAACATAACCCATTCTCCACCTCTTCCGCCATAAGCACCGATACTCGAATGACAAGTGTCAGTAAGTAGAAAAACAACGCGATGGTGGTGCCTTTTTTGCAAAGAAGAAATAAGTTTAATGAATATCTGAACACGTGGAAACTCCTGACCTGTATTTTAAAAAATATCAGTGCTAAATTGTCCTTATTATAATTACTTTATTTGAAGTGTCTCTTGGGAAGAATAAAAACTGAACACTCTTAAACGGAAATTACAGTAATCTATATCTATTCCATTTTCATTTCATTCGTAATTATAGGAGGGGAATTTATCTTAAAATATCTTAAATTTCGAATTAGAGCGACGGATTTTTACTAAATAAATATTAATGAGTCCTTACACCCCTCTTTTTTTAAATGGCGAGTAGACAACGCATTGTGGATGCGTTATCGGCAGTTCTTGTTACTCTCGCTTCCTCTTATTTGTCCCTCAGTCCTCATTTCCAATGAGTGATGTTTCTGACAAAGGGTGAAGAAAAAGCTGCTCTCTAGGACGATAGTACTTCGTGAAAGTAGCCTGAGATGTCGGAAAATTTCTGTTCCTATGTTTATCCGTGTGGTCATGTCACTAGTAAGGGTGCTGGAGGTAAACCTTTCATCTGTGCCGACGTTATCCGCCTGATAGTCAAGGACCCGAACCTTGGATTAACAACTAAGGAGGCCAACCTACCAGCAGGTGCAAAATGCTGGGGCTGCTGTATTGCTATTTGGCGAATGGACTCTGAACCATGCAGTAGTCTTTCGTGGGGCCTCTCGAGGCTATACTAGTGGGTAATAGTTACGGCTTTACCTTATCATGGCTACAAAAAATCCTCTCTTTTTCTCTCTTACTTTCCGTCTCTGTCCTGCTCTAACCAAGTCTGTCGAACTGTTCCACAAATCCCAATCCTCAAAATGAAATACCCCCAGAAAAAAAAACACGTGTAAAGCTATAACTCCATCCTCCAACGTCGACCCCTACTACCATGTCTCCTTCTCCAACATCAGGGGTCTACGTTCCAACCTTTCAGAGGTTGAAATCCAATTACAGAAGACGAAATAAGCCATATTCTTCCAAAGCGAAACTGGCATAAGGCCGACCAATTGCCTTGACGAATTCATAATTTAAGGATACTCTAACTTAACATCTAAATCTGACCCCCAAGATCGCCATGGACATGGAATATGTGCCTACATTAAATATGGCTTTCCGTGTGGTAGGAATATCTCCAGAGAAGACTCTAATTTACCTTATATGTGCTTCCGGGTTGCACTTCTTTACACCACTGCATTTATACTTGCTTTTTATCGCCTCCACAATAGCAGAGTTACTATCTTTAAGAGCATATCTGAAAAAATCGACCACATCCTGTCTGCTCACCCTTCGGCTAACATCCACATTTGTGGTGACTTCAAGGTCCATAATGTTGAATGCCTGACTCACTCTAACAAGACATGATTAGAGGAGGTTCTGTCATGATTTTGCCATTGCCTATGACCTCACCCAGATTGTTCACGAACCCAACCGAGTGTCCGATATTTCCGGTCAATATGCTAGCCTTCTAGACCTTTTTCTCACAACTTCCCTTGAGCTATGTTCAAGTTCCGTTCTGTCTCCCCTGGGATCTTCCGACCACTCGGTTGTATCAGTTAAGATAAAAACGAAATGCAATAAGTCTTCTGATGTACATCTCCACGATACTGTATATCGATACTCTATGGCTGACTGGGATAGCTTCCGTACACTTATATCCGATATACCCCTGCATTCCATGTTTAAAAAGGATGTGTCCTCCATAGTATCAGAGTTGACCGAATGGCTAATTGTAGGCATAGACCGGTTCATACCATCCAAAAAATTCCAACAAAAACCTAACAGCCAACCATGTTTCTCCCCAGAATGTGCTGCTGTTATCGCGCACAGAAATCACTTTTTCCATAGCTACCAACGTTATAGATGCACTGAGACTAAAGCTGCCTTCAGGACTGCCAACAACCACTGCAAAAGAGTAATAAAACATGCAAGAGAGCCCTATGCTCAGTCCGTAAAATCCAAAGTAGCTGAGCAGCGGCTTGGTTCCCACCACTTTTGGCAAATAGCAAACAGGATCCTGAACAGAAGCGTGCGTGCTATCCCAACCATCATCAATGGACATGAGGTCATCTCGTCAGCATCAGATAAGGCCAAATTATTTACCAAGAACTTTGCAGTTAATTCTACCCTATGTGACGAAGGCCATAAACTCCCCGTATTTCCTCCTATAGCGGACAACACGCTCTTCAACTGGGCGTGAATATCTGGGCGTGAGGTCGCCAAGATCCTTGATTCCAGTAAAGTGACTGGCCCTGACGGCATTCCAATTATTGTGCTGAAAAAGCTTCAACCAGAACTTGCCCCCATACTTACAAAACTCTTTAAGCGTTGCCCTAAAGAAAAGTGCTTCCCAACACCCTGGAAAACCTAAGCAGTATGCCCTGTATGTAAGAATTCAGGTGATAACCCATCTCTCTCTCATTACAAACCAATAAGTCTCCTGTGTGTCATGAGTAAGCTGCTGGAATCCATATTAAATAGAGAAGTAGTAAAGAACCTCAGCAGAAATAACCTTCTTAATAAAATGCAATATGGTTTCCGTTCTGCTAGATCTACAGCAGATGTGCTAACTGTTATATCTCATAGCATTAGCGAATCTCTTGACATAGGCTTCCTCTCTAGGGCAATTGCTCTTGACATATAGAAGGCCTTCGATAAGGTATGTCATAAGGGCCTACTTCACAAGATTTCCAGCTACGGTATAACTGGAAATGTTTTCTCAATTATGAAATCGTTTCTCTCCGATAGGCTCATAAGAGTAGTGATTGATGGGCAGAAATCAGAGGCCTGCAATATTAATGCTGGAGTCCCTCAGGAGTCCATCCTCGGCCCAACTCTCTTCCTGATTTACATCAATGATCTCCCAAAACACATACTTAAATCATTCGTTGATATCTATGCTTATGACACGACCATCAAAGACCGTAAATAACAAAGTTCTCTCAGATTCTCTCCTCTGATCTTGAGCGCGTGGTACAGTGCGGAAGGAGGTGGCTGATTACTTTTAAAATAAAGTTCCTGTCTTTACATCATCAACGCTCTGATCTCCATCTGGCATCAATTGGAATGGGCGGCTCTCGTCTAGGGGAAGCTCCATGTTTTGATAAGCTTCTGGGCTTGACCTTTACTCCTGACCTGAAATGGAACACGTACATCAAGTCAGTTGCCAAGGTATCTGGAAAAATGGTAGGATCCTTCTACCGCTCCAGAAAATATCTCACCACTTATGCAATTCTCTATCTGTATAAAAGCCAAGTACGTCAAAGGATGGAGTACTGCTGTCACATCTGGACAGGAGCTGCTAAAAACAGCCTATCCTCCCTTGACAGAGTACAAAATAGGCTTCGTGATTTTCTTAGTCTCATTTTTTTTTTAATAAATGCTATTATAGTATATGTTCTTTTGAATTTGGTAATTTATCTATTGGTTAATTTGTATTAGCTCGTTTGATTCGGTAGTCTCCTGGTTTCCATCAATTTGCTGTTTTGATTCCTCATTGTAATATACTGTTCTACTTCAGTAGGTTCACAAAAAGAAGCGCAAACTTCCTATCAATAACCTTAGTTTTAACAATACTAAGGTAAATAGGTATATCCTATTTTTGCGGTCCTGGATATGACCTAAAACTATATCCGATGGTGACGCCCCACCTTGCGGGCCTTGGGGAGTGCGGAGCCACCCTGTAATTGCCATTGCTCCCAGGTCCACTCTGACCCGGTGTGGTAGAACTTGCTAGGGTCCCAACTATGGGTTAAATAGAATCTGACTTAAAAAATATACTCCATTAAAAATCGTTCCTCAAAATAACTAGATTCGGCATTAAATAGCCTGAAAAATGTTGATATGTCGTAAAACAAAAACAACCAACCAACCTATTTTTGCGATCATCATCTATTAGTTGATCGATTTCCATAAAAAATACGCTTTTTTCAAATAGGCCAGTTTATCATCATTTAAGAAACAAGTGGAGGCAATGTAGTGAAGGAATAGTTTGCTAATAAGTTTTAGTCTTTTCGCTCTCACAATTGCTAAAATTTATTTTTATTGAAGTTTCGAATTTGTACGGTTTATACATGTTCCTTTTATTAAAGCCTTGCATATTCATGAGCTTTCTGATGTCATTTCTATTGTTTTTTTATAAGAATCTTTTGGTGTTACTTTGTACACTTTTTTCTTGTGAACAATGAGATTTTCTTCCAGAAATTTTCTTTCTAATGATAGCCTTCATTGTTTCTTTTGCTAAGATGTTGAGGTAACGGAAATAAGATGATTGGACAGGGAATTATTTAAAGGAAGACCACCTTACTTTCTGTGTATCTAGAAAAAGTACTATCTTGATTTCCATTATTCACAAGTTTATTTTGCCTTAGAGAGGCCTTGTATTACCTTATGGACGGCGTTATTTTATGTAGGATAGTTCATTTTTCTGTGTTACTCGGCATTTCTGAGAACTACCCAATACCCCCTCGGGGGTCCGGGCGACAAGATCAAAGTGTAGTATCTGTTCCGGCAGATGCTGCACTTAAGATAATTTGTACCAGTCAATGGAGGGGAAATCCTCTATACTGGGACAATTATTATTTTTGGTAACCAGAGTGACCCCTTTTAGGGGAGCTGGTTTTTACCTCACATTAAAAACGGCCTTGTGCCTAATTTGCTCAGTGGGGGAGCAAATAAATACCATCTGTTCCGGCAGATGCTGCACTTAAGATAATTTGTACCAGTCAATGGAGGGGAAATCCTCTATACTGGGACAATTATTATTTTTGGTAACCAGAGTGCCCCCTTTTTGGGGAGCTGGTTTTTACCTCACATTAAAAACGGCCTTGTGCCTAATTTGCTCAGTGGGGGAGCAAATAAATACCATCTGTTCCGGCAGATGCTGCACTTAAGATGGTTTGTACCAGTCAATGGAGGGGAAACCCTCTATACTGGGACAATTATTATTTTTGGTAACCAGAGTGCCCCCTTTTTGCCTACTTTTAGGGGAGCTGGTTTTTACCTCACATTAAAAACGGCCTTGTGCCTAATTTGCTCAGTGGGGGAGCAAATAAACACCATCTGTTCCGACAGATGCTGCACTTAAGATAATTTGTACCAGTCAATGGAGGGGAAACCCTCTATACTGGGACAATTATTATTTTTGGTAACCAGAGTGCCCCCTTTTTGCCTACTTTTAGGGGAGCTGGTTTTTACCTCACATTAAAAACGGCCTTGTGCCTAATTTGCTCAGTGGGGGAGCAAATAAACACCATCTGTTCCGACAGATACTGCAAGCTATGACTAGCTATGACTAGCAAAGACCAGATGTGGGGGCAACCCCACATGCCTGACCTTTAACCAGCTCCCATTTCCCACCTCTCGGGAGCTGGTCCCCTTTTCCCTTCCCCCTCCCTTCACTCCTCACATTAAAAATTGGCCTTGTGCCTAATTTGCTCGGTGGGGGAGCAAATAAATACCATCTGTTCCGACAGATACTGCAAAGCTATGACTAGCAAAGACCATATGTGGGGGTAACTCCACATATCTGAATTTGGTCACTGAGGGGGCAACCCTTCATACCAACAGTTTCTAATCCAGCTCCCATTTCCCACCTCTCGGGAGCTGGTACCCCCTTTCCCTTCCCCCCTCTCACCATCTCCACATTAAAAAACGGCCTTGTGCCTAATTTGCTCAGTGGGGAAGTAAATAAATATCACTCGGCATTTCTGAGAAAAAAACTTTCTCTTTCTTTTTATTGTCTTTGTCCTCGTCCAATTCAGTTGTAAGATTTCAATATATTGTGGGCGACCCCCGGGTCTTCATTTGTCTTAATAGCAAGTTCATTTTATATGGAGATCTGTTTTTAGATGGCACCTAGTTGAAACATCAAACTGACTTGTGTAATAGACGATTCTTCAGAGGCATGTATTAAAATAAATTTAATTGAGAACTCCCCATTTAGATTTATTACATCCTCGACCTTTTGATTCCAGTGCTTTCCGGGGCTACATTTACGATTAACTGGGATCAGTTTTAATCTAACGTGAAGGGTAAATGTAAAATGCATCATGCCTTCACGTATTCAACAAGCGGGCATCTTTCCTGTTGCAATTATTCTTTTCCAGCTTCTATGTAGTGAAGAGTATTACAAAAGCCTTTCTTGTTCTGTAAAATGTCGAAAGTCTATATACTGTTGGATTTAACAAGACCAATGTATGAAACGCCTTCGAATTTGTAAAAAATGGCGTAAAACTATTTGCTGTGCCGAATTCAAATATCGACACTAGCGTTCGTTTTCCTTCCATACATTCGATTCAACGTACGTAGGCTTTAGTTATTTTCATTTTTTTTTAATTTTAAGCAAGAGGTTGAAGGTTCCGTCATTTTTACACTGATATTCCCTTGTGTTTCACGTCATTTACTGCAATCAGTTTTGTAACTTGATCTTTAGAAGACCTAATCAGCTTTGGCGTTTTCTTGTCACTGTCAAACATTGATATATTACGTTTTGAATTTTCTTCCTGTCTGAGCAAGTTTATAATTATACTCTTCTCTGTAATTCACTCTGTACGCTGTTTTTGCATTGTTCAATAAATTGACACCATTTATATTTACTGGAGAAGGCTTAATCCACCTTTTCAGTTGAGCAGTATTTTCAGTCGGCTCTTTTTCTTGTAGTTTCTTTAAGGAAAGACCGCTGTAATAGACATGACAGGAGTAAGATATACCAAAAACTACACCGACACAAATAAGAAAACTGCTAGAAACATGCCAACTTCATAATAATAATAATAATAATAATAAAAATAATAATAATAATAATAATAATAATAACAGGAGTCCACAAAATGTAGCAGATATAACGATGAAAAGATAATATTTAACTAAATGCAACGTAGTCGCAAATCGAACGCTTCCGCACTAATAAAACGAATTTTACTTTTACAATGTGTATTAATTTATATTAATACGATCGCTTGTGTTATTTTGCGTGTCACGCTTACATAATTTTTCTTCCGAGTGACTGTCATTTCTTGTAATAAATAAGTTCATTAAAAAATCTCCATAAGTTTTCGTTCTGGTTTCAATTATAATTGAACAAACTCAAGTTGCATATATATATATACATATGCGGAAATTCTATAGCAAGCCCCACTCTCCCCAATGGTTTACTTCGACTTGCGCAACTGCCATTGCTCAAAGGCAGCATGCATTCCGCAGGTTTAACCGACATAAGTCCAGTTCAAACAGACAGAAGTGCATAGAAGCTAGAAGTATCGTTAAGAAAGAAATAGCGACAGCTAAGAGGGAATTAACGGAAACCACTAAAAAACACATCAAAGCACAAAAACTAGGAACTCGAGACTTCTGGAAAATCTACAACAGTGTAGTAAATAATGGGCAATCAACAATTCCCCCACTAACCAACAATCACGAGGTTGTTTGCTCAGCAACCGAAAAGGCTAACATGCTTGCCAGTCGGTTTGCCTCAAACTCCACACTGGACCCTCTAAACAACCCCCTACCTCAATTTCCTATGCGGACAGACGCCACGCTAGACGATCTGAAAATCACCCCTGCTCAGATGCATGCTATCATAAAAAACCTTGACACTTCAAAAGCATGTGGACCCGACCTCATCCCAGCTGTGCTATTAAAAAAGTGCTCAGCCGAAGTAACTCCAGTTCTCTCCAAACTCTACAACAAATGCCTTAATGAATCTTGCTTTCCGGGCTGTTGGAAAACTGCTTCTGTGGTACCAGTATTCAAGAATTCTGGCGAAAGAACTGACCCATTAAATTATCGCCCTATTAGCCTCCTCCCACTTTTTGCCAAAATATTTGAGACCTTAATTAATCATGCTCTAGTCCAGCACCTTACAGATGCTAAACTTCTGACTGACCAACAATATGGATTTAGACAAGCCCGTTCCACGGCAAACATCCTCACTGTAATCTCTGAACGCATATACCATTCACTGGACAAAGCGGGAGAGGGCAGAGCGGTAGCTTTAGATATATCTAAGGCTTTTGACAGGGTATGGCATGAGGGTCTCCTCAGGAAGATTAGATCATACGGTATCACTGGTAGAATACTTAGCATAATTAAATCCTTCTTAGATAAGAGAAAAATCCAGGTTGTCCTCGACGGTCGTACATCTAAACTATATAATATAAATACGGGAGTGCCCCAGGAATCTATCCTTGGACCTCTGCTGTTCCTGATATTCCTAAATGACCTCCCCGACAAAATTGCCTCTGAGATGGGTATATATGCTGATAACACCACACTCTATAGCAGGCACGACAGGAAAACAAATGAACATATATCTAAAGTAATGGCAGAAACACTAGAGGATGACCTCCAATCAGTAGTGGAATGGGGACAAAAATGGATGGTCACGTTCAATGCCGCCAAGACTAAACTAGTTTCATTCAATAATTACAAGAAACCTTCTCTACCACCAACGACTCCTTATCTGAGAGTACGTCTTTCAATCTCCTTGGCCTAACGTTCACAGGAAGCATGAGTTGGAACAATTACATGAAGGGCATTGCCAGGGCCGCTGCGAGGAAGGTGGGCTCTCTCTACCGTGCTAGAAAACTTCCAACACCCGAAAGTATCCTGCACCTCTATAAGGCCACTATTCGCCTATGTATGGAGTATTGCTGTCATATTTGGGCTGGTGCATCGGCTACGTCTCTCGCTCCTTGACAGGGTTCAAAAGAGAGTCGCAAATCTGATAGGCCCTAAACTGGCATCTAAGCTTCAGCCGCTGTCCCATCGTCGAAACGTTGCATCCCTCTGCCTGTTCTACAAGTATTTTAATGGTGAATGCTCTGATGAACTGCAAGCACTTGTGCCCCCACGACGTGAACACCCTCGAAAGACCCGACAAGCTGCAAAATCCCACCCCCACACTGTAGAGCTCCCTAGATGTAAAAGATCTTTCTACTCCAGTAGTTTCTTCCCCAGAACTGCTCGACTTTGGAATTCCATTCCAGGTCACTGCTTCCCCAACTGTACTGACATGCATAAGTTCAAGTGCAACGTGAACCAACATCTTGCTGCCCAAATCCCTACATAGTACCCCAGTAGATGTTTCCCCTGATAGTAGCCCCCTACACCAAAGTGGCAATGTGCCTTGTTTTGGGTGAAAATGTAATTTAAAAAAATAAAAAAAATATATATTAGGTTGCCAATAAAATGTATATAAAATATATATTGCATAATTTCATTAGTATTACACTCTATTTTTATTCCGTTAAATATAAGTAATAGTTATATGGTATTCTGTAATTTTATCCCAATGTTTAATGGTAGCTCAATAACTCAGACAATGGAATTTTTGGAAGGAAGAAAACATATATAGCTGACCAACCCCGGATTTACAATAGTCAATCTGTGATTTTAAACCCTCAATTTGACCTCTTTCAGCTTCCTCTTAATCTTATTTGATTCTATTAAAATTTTATATGGATGATATTTTAGTATATCTAATACTTGGGAGGGGTGGGAGTTAGATATTAAATAACTTCTACAAGAAGTGCCATCCCACTGTATATGAGCTTTTCAGTTTTGGTTGGCATCAAAACATTAAAAAATAATTTTTCATTTCAAAAGATAACTGACTTTGCCAATCGTTAACACCATGCATGTAACGAACGTGGTATCTGGCTTATTGGTTTATCATCCGAATGCATAATTGGGAGTAAATTTCCTACTAAGTGCCGTGTTCTCGGAAGAGCTGTTGATTATCTGTTCTATTTGAGATCACTTGATAAGGTGAGCAATCGCGTCTGCAATTTAGTTAGCCCCAAAATAGCTTCTTATCTCTTATACATTTTTATCACACAGACGTGATGTTATTAGTCTCATTATTTTTATAAATACTAGGTGAGTTCATCATCATTTAAGAAAACAAGAGGATGCAAAAATTTGCATAATAATCAGAAACCATCAATACAAGATAGTGTTTATGCTACAACATCTGAATTGCTGAAGTTCTGATCTAAAGCTCGAATACAAACCACGACATTATTACAAATATCAACTAATTAAAACATAAGGGTTCTTTAACGTGTAATATGCGTGACTAGACTATGTAGAAAAACTGCCATAAAGAATGCAAATGATTATTAAATAAGATAATAATGAGAGATAGATTATATAATTTGTATGATAACAAAGACATTAGGAAATGTAAACAAGTTGTTTGTTACTCTCTGCACGCAATAAAAGACCCAGCAGAATTAGTATTTCAACTAATACAAAGTTACCTATAAGACACTCTACATTTTAAAAATCAAATAACTTTTTTTATTAATATATTTAAATTTTTCTTTTCAGAATTATAAAATAAAATCTTTGAAAATTTTGGTATGGATAAGTTTACAACAGAACAACGAGTGAAGATAATTGCATTTTACTTTGAAAATAGACAGCCAATTGTTGAAACGCAAAGATTTTATATGCGCTATTTCAATGTTCGACATCCTCCTAATAGACTTGAAATAATTTACTTAGCGACGCGTTTTCAAGAGTATGGCTCTGTAAATGATAGGTCTAAATGTGGACGAAGTTGCGCAATTAATACATCTGAAAATACCGAAAACGTGAGGCGAGCATTGAAGAGAATCCACCCACATCCACTCGAAGATGTTTCAAGAACTTGCCATCTTATGGAGTTCTCTACAGCGCATTCAAAGACACTTGCACATCTATCCTTACAATCAGTTCAGTTAGTGTAATATTTACAACCAACAGGATTCAGGTATCAGAAAACTGCAAAAAATGACAGAGTTCACAAGATAATCAGGGGAGATGAGGCTCCTTTACATTTTAATGGGGATGTCAATAAGCAGAATACCAGATTCTGTGGTACCGAAAATAATCTTCAACTTTATGCGAGTCTGATGCACCTACGTAAAGTAACAGTACGGCGTGGAGTAACCTCAGAAGGTTTATTGGGCCTTTCTTTGAAGATGCGAATGGAAATGCTGTGACTGTAATTGTTGAGATATAGAGATGAGCTAGTGAATTTTGTTCAACATCAGTTAGCAAACATGCCAGGGTATTGGTGGCAACAAGATAGACCAACTTCACATACAGCTAATGACAAAATGCAGTAGTTTATAGTAATGTTTCAGGATCGAAAAATATCTCGAAATTCTGATTTTGAATGGCCTCTACCTTAATCTATAAAAGAATTAATTAAATACAGTCATTGACGAAAAAGTTGTTTCATTTTCAACTGTAAAGTTACTTATGAGTAACCCTATATATATATATATATATATATATATATATATATTTATTTATTTAAATATGTATGAATAAAAAATCAATATGGAAAATATATAAATGTTTATATCTTTTCTGTATTTATTTCCTGTGTATTGACGTGTAGGAATAAAAAAAGTCTTTTGAAAAAAAAACAAGAATGTTTCCTTCAAAAGCACTATTTTCGACCGATCCTTCGATCGTCCTCAGTGTAAATGATAGAAAGCATGAATGAGTGGGCAGAGTAAGCAGCGGGATGAGGGGCACGGGTATAGCCATTAAGGTATTCTATTTGAATATGACACTTCCAGCATTTTCGACTTGAAATTGTCAGCAACTTATGTGGCCTCTATTCAAAACTAAGTCTTTCATAAAAATTTGAATTGGACACCCACGCATCCCACGAACATACTCGTAAATGTGAACATACATGTATATACACTCACGCACTACCACATATGCTTCTTCACGTACTCATACATACACAACATACGCGCACCCTCTTTTATGGACGAGTTCACATATACAGCTGGAGATTGATGAGCATATTTAGATGATAAGCTGAGTGGGTGTGAAGTAGAATCTATTTTCCAAGAGTTTGGACTTATTGTGGGTTTAGGTTGTCTGTATTGTCTGCAGGTACGCACCCACCTACAGGCACTCACATACACACACACGCTCACGCACGCACACGCACGGTTTATTTATTTTTTTAAAACGTTACTGTAGATTTCGTTAATTGATATATACAAACATCTGATGTTGGAAAAAATAAACAAAATGAAGTGAAATAACTAAATAAACAGAGAATATTCTTTTGATTACCATTTACTTAATTTTTTCTATTCTTGTTGAAACATTAAAATTTATCAAAGCATTCGGATTGTTCTTTTTCTTTCTTCTCCCACCCCATGCATACTCCTATATGCACATATATACTCATAAATACATACATACATACATACATGCAGTAAGTGCTAGGTATAGGGTGAAAACATTGTTTTTAAATTAGAAGCCATAACAAAAACTGGAAGCTCGATATGCCGGTTAGAGATATTAGGGGTTAATAACCTTTAATGTTGGAAATGAAACTGAAAGATGCATTGCAATGCTTAAACGAGGAGTTGAATAATAGTAAAACAACAACAACAACAATGTCAATAATATTAGTAATAATAATAATGATAATATATATATATATATATATATTAGTGATAATAACAATAATAATAGTGACAATAATAATAGTCATAATAACGCTGATAATAATAATAATAATAATAATAATAATAATAATAATAATAATAATGAAAACGGCTGAAATATTAAGGAAAACCCTTGAATGCGGAGAATAACACAAGACAATATAACGAAGAAGCGTTACAGGGAATGAAGAACACCGAAGCTGCAGATCTACATGTTCTACTCCCCCCATGCATCTCTCCATTGTTTCACCACCGTCCTCCCCCCCCAAAAAAAGTGATAACAAAGAGCCGAGAAGCGTCCAGGAGGATGGAAAGACCGAGGAGGGAGCACTGGCCAGACCTCCGCTGGACAAGTGCGAAGAGAACTGGGATCTTGGGGAGGCTTAGTGCCACTCAAATTCCAGTATAAACCAATGGCCACTGCCAGCGAGAAATCAATAGTAAAAGGCTGTTGCGACGATGCAAATTTATTTGCAAATGTTATCGAAGAATTTTAGCCTTTATTGTTTTTCTGTCCCTTCTTTCTTTATCCACATCATATTGTCTCTTATAAAATATTTTTCCAGTTCTAATCTAAAACAAATTCTATTTCTAATCTGAATATTTTAAAAGTCAGTACTGTATTTTTACCTTTACTTTGTATAATCCTGGCTTTATCTCACCTTCTAACTAGAGGCATTTAGCTGCAATGGCCTAAATAGTATCTCGCTTATTCCTCTCTTAGTATCCGTTATGTACATGATAATGTTATAAAGTGCCTATCTAAGTTTACGCTTTATCTTCTTAACTTATTCTCACTCTGTCCCTCTCTATATAAATATTTCTCTCTGTCTGTTTGTCCGCCTGTCTCTCTCTCTCTCTTTCTCTCTCTATATATATAAACTTAGGTATTTAAATTTTATGATTTGAAAAGGTTAATGTTCGAATATAGATTTTTTATTGTTTGAAAACAAGGAATACAATTGAATAACTCTAATTTCTTAAACTATGAGTTTTCGATGGTTATTCATCTCCTCGGAGGAAAAAAATATTAGCAAATGTTTTTATGGTTTGTACCTTATTTGCTAGAAGCAATAAACATAGAAAATTAAAGTTTTTAAAGTTTGTAAAACATTTTCGATAATAGAATAAGGGAAATGGACATTGAGACAAAAAAGAAATTGTAGTTAAATCCAAATTAATTTGCTCTATCTTGTATATTGAGCAATTTTATTAAGCTGGGATTGTTTTATATAAAATATTACATTTAGTAATATTTTGTAAGAGTGAAAGTCGCTGGATTTGCACACCAGTAGATATATTTCATTTCATTATTCTGAAGTATATATATATATATATATATATATATATATATATATATATATATATATATATATATATATATATATATATATATATATATATATACAGTGAAAATACAATACTTTAATTGATAGTATAAGAAATGACATCACTGACCACTAATCGGGGAACAAATATAATGATAAGAATTGAGGCAAGAATTACTGATGACATTTCAGACGATAGTAATGATGTTGTTTTAAAGTCTAAAGAGTTGCTTACAGCGATGATTATGGCGAAAGGTCAATTCCTCTTCGGATCAATAGTTGTCTAAGAGAATTGTTTAATGATGTCCGTCTGATGGTAACATATTGGTAACACGAGAGAGAGAGAGAGAGAGAGAGAGAGAGAGAGAGAGAGAGAGAGAGAGGTTCCTTTTTCTCCCGGGCGTCGTTCCAATTTACACAGACAGCTTCAGTCAACCGTCGACGACTGACTGCAAGAGTTTCCCAAGCACAAATTATTGTAGACAGATATTTGATTGTCTATTTAACAAACAGTTTCTTGTAATCTTTAGCTGTCTTCTTTTTTCATTGTTATTAAGCAATGCAGTATACTTCTATTTTGTTTTCGGAAGACAATCCTACCATTGGAAGGTCAGTAAATAACGTCATGAAACTGATCTTTATAGTTTTGTTTTTATTCCTCTACTTGATTACATTTATTGGCACCAGTGAAAAGGGAGATTCTGCAGATTTTTCTCCTCATCTACATTTGAATTTTCTAGTGGCTTACTGTTTCATTAGGTATTTGCTCCTGTGTAATGACTTTGTAAGAAACTTTGAAATGATTGAGTAAAGTGAAACGTCTGCAGAGTACGTTTGAGATGGGATTTACATTTTATCTGGATAATATTATTCGGAATACTCTTCCTATCTTAAACATTATTGGTTACATACATTTTTCAGTGGAATCTCAATTCAAGGATAACATTTTATCAGACCAACAAAAAATAAAGAATTGATATTGAAACAGGAGTCAAAGATACATTAATTTTTATAAGATATTAAGGTGTGGTTTACGTACTGGAAGTAAGTATACGTTGTGAACCTGAGCAGTAAGTGTTTTGGAGGGAGGCATAGTAAAAGAAATAAGTAGGGATGAGGGAGGAGGAAGAAGTACGGTTTCCTGTGGGTAAACTGTCGCAGTGTGGAGGTATTAGTATTTCTTTTTTTAACTTAGCGGTTTTTATTGTCTAAGTTTTCGTTTTGATCCGAAGTAATATTACTCTTATCATCGCTACCCCCTTATCATATGTTTTTATGGTTGTTTATTTTTTCTGGTTATTTTCTAATAGACACATTTTATTTATTCATTTATTTTATTTATTTATTTATTTTTATAATATTCTTCGCTTTTTATCCGATCGTTTGTTTCTAGTTTTCAAATTCTTTCTTTATTTATTTGTTAAGATATATATATATGGTTAATGTATGGCTTCATGTATATGATTTTAAAAAAAGGTGGTATACCGGTAGTCATATTTTCTTCTTTGGCCGCGTTGTTTGAGGTTATTATCGTGGCAAAGAGTTTTATATCTATATATAAACATTAGTTTAATGGTTGTCATTATTTCATTTGATTTGTATATTCTTTTCCCAATACTAGAATATGACTACATTTGATAGACTTATATGCTTCGTTTTGGGGGTATGTTTATCAGACCTGACACATGTAAAAAAGTTCAAAAAGCATGTATTTATCTATATTTGTGAAATATTCTATATTTTCTAATACTCTAGTTTGAGTACTTAGTTATCGTTTTGGGTCAATTATGTTGTTGTTTTCCTAATATAACGCTGCTTCACGATAATATTCTTGTAGATATATATCAAAATTCAAATTACAAGCGTGCTAGCGACATAGATTATTTTAGTTAATCTTTTTCGTATATTTCGCTGTTTTATACATTCACCCTGTAGTTGCCTGGCTGTAAAAATCATACCCACTGTCCCTCGACTACTTCTGAAACCACACTGCGACTCAGGCAAAACATCGTCAGCAATGTGCTCCAGCATTTTGTCTACCATGATCCTACAGAGCACCTTACCAACTACCGACAGCAAATAGATGCCCCGATAGTTTCCACATTCATCTCTGGCACCCTTTCCCTTGTATAGCACCACCATCAATGCGTCACGCCAATCCTGCGGAACACACTCATTCCGCTAAGCAGTCTGCAACAAGTCCACTAAGCGTTGCATCATCTTGGGCCCAGAACATTCCAAGATTCTAGAGCATGCAACCGATTCAGGTCAGGAGACTTTCAATTGTTCAGCTTATGGACAGCTGCTTCAACCTCCTGGAGAAACGGAACCTTTGCCAAGATATCCCTGGCCGGATTGCTAGGAATCAACCTAACAAACTCCTTATCAACGTAGGTAGGCCTTTTCAGGAGGTCATTGAAATGCTCCCTCCATCTATGAAGAATGTCAGTAGGGTGTCGAAGAAGATGTCCACCATTCCTCGAGCGCAAAGGAGTGAAAGGTGATCTGAATGGTCCGTAAACCGCACGCAGTAGGCTGTCTAAGACCTTGGTGTTGTTCGAATCCGAGGCAAGCTGTATTTCCTCGGCTTTCTGCCTCCATCATTCATCTTGCATGTTTCGAACTTCCTCTGCATCTCACGCTTGATTGCCTTAAAATTGTCCCTCAATCGATATTACTCACCATCCGTCAAACCTCCCCCGAGATAAGCATGCAACGCCCTGGCCTTTGAATCAAGCAGAGCCTGAATTTCAGTATCATTCTCATTGAATCAATCCTGATGTTTACGCTCACAATAACCTAATACTCTTTCACATACCTCATAGACAGACTCCTTAAAAGCAGGCCAAGTGTTTTCACAGTCTATCTCTTCCATCTCCTTAACTAGTTTCTCCCTCACAATATTGTCCCATAGACGGTCAACATCAAGTCGCTTTGGAATAGCGACACCAGGTACCTTATCTTGCACGGACCAAACGATGGTCGGTCCAGCACTCTGCACCACGCATGACACGAACACTACAGATACCCCTCATCTCACGTTTTCTGACTAAAACATAGTCTATCAAGTGCCAATGTTTAGAACCAGG
>NC_136497.1:115536911-115584411 GCF_053919585.1 Euprymna scolopes
CGAAAACGCACGCACACACGCATAAAATATTTTCGCTTTTATACAAGTAATAAGTAATAAGCAACGAAATCTTTACGTATATAATTTTATAACGTAACAGATGCTCTTTTGCTCTCTTTGTTTATTTTGTCATAATTTTTTTTTTCTATTTTGTTTTCTCTCTTTATATTAATATTTCACGTAGTCTTCCTGTTCTTTTCTATTAGGCGTGTCGGATCTTTTTTCGTATGTGTATTTCGCTTCACCTCATTAGGACAATATATTTTTTATATTATTCTTAAAAATGAATAGCAATCAAACTGATTGTGATGTATTGTTATCTATTACTCAACGCACATGTTAAAATGTTGTGTTCAGATTAGATTTCTTAAAGCTTAACTCAGAATAAATTGAAATTTTCTAAATATATATTATTTGATTACCTGCTGTTAAAATTTCAGAAATGCGAGGTAGTCAGTTATGAATATTATTATCATATAATTGCACAAAGGTATATATCATGTTGTATTTAATTTCGATTTCGCAGCAAAACAAATCTAATATCTTTTTTTTTTCGAAAAACATGCAACGTGTACTTCGATAACTCAGAATTACCACATGAACCAACGTGCTATAAACACATACACACACACGTACGCATTCACATGTGTTTGTAAAGGGTAGTAAGTTGGGGTGGTGGTGGTGAAAATCAATTAATATAAGGCGGGATCGCAGGAATAGAGTACAAATACACTTTATTTAATGAAAACTATATGTTACATATTTTAATTTGGCATTACATAACATATTACTGTTTAGAAAAGATCGTTCCAATGTATCTTAATTTAAGAATAGAGTTCACCGAGCAGGGGTAAACGCCCGACTTGGAGAAAATACTGAGTTAATAGTGACAGGCCTAAACTTGGTAATAATAACTAAATACTATAAAAATAATTCAATCGTCTATCACGGATGCTCTGTGTTTTCATGTTTAGTCCCCCACAATTTACACCGAGACATCACTTATAAGCCATAATTATAACACAGTTTTACGCTCGAATATAGAAGCTTGCAAATATAAATATAAGGTACAAAACGTAATATGCGGCCGCAGCCGAGATTGAACTCAGTACACGAGTTTTTAGTGTAATTCAAATCTTGTCCCTAGCTAAATACTTAATGCGTTGCTAGGGCTATTGAGCGCATGTTTTATCGTGACCCCATCCCTACATGGGTTGCCTACCACAGCTTTAGAGAGCCCCATCTACCTCCGAGAGAAAGGTAAACCGCGCCAGTTTCCCAACCTGGTATTTTACCTTGCGGTACAAACAGCGCTTCGCCTTCCCAAATGGTGACCCATCTGGTACTGGCCAGGCTCGACGTTGCTTAACTTTGGTTATCCGACGAGAACTGGTGTGTCAACGTCATTGTGCCGTGATTCAACCCTTAAATATCAATAATACACCCCTTCTTGGTAAATACGTTAATCTGACACATATAATCTGGACAATTCGCTGAGTAATAACTTTAACTACTCACCATTACCTTTAAATACGGATACGTCATCAGAACAGAATATTCGAATCCATGAAAATCTTCAACGACTCAGGAAATGAAAACAATTTGAAGACAAGATGTCAAAGATAACCTGTAATGTCTTTTGACGAATACACTAAAGCACTCATTTTTAAGAAAGTGACGAGATTTTAGGGGCAAACTGGATGATTGCATTAGTCCTGAGTTAGACATAACGATTTCCGAGTTCTAAAAATACATCTGAAGAAGGTCAGAGATTACATCCAGCGAAACATTTCAAATTAACATTCAAGATCAGAACAGTATTACGAAAATCCATATGATACAAATCACTAATACATGGTTTAATCTATCACGCTTACGTTTTAAATAGAATTAGTTTTTGCTAAAAATGAAAATTACACGCGCGCACCTTATTTTAAATGCGTTTAATCGTTTCTCTAGGTTACCTATCAGTCAGCAAGTCTGTCAGGCTTAAGTTTTTACAGGCCTGTTGTATTTTCTTGATCTGTTACAGTGTTAATGTTCTTGTCGTTTCCTCACTTTACCTTGCTTAAGTTTCATATAGAATTCTTATCGCTAAATTGTAAAAAAAAAAACAACTGAAAAATATCTTGTTTTATTATTTTTATTTCGGCTTATGTTAAGAACATGCGGCTATAAATAGGTGATAGTGCTAGTTCTCATAAAATGCATGAAGTTTTTATCCTAGCCAGTATTAATTGGATAACCATATGAGATAGGAAGGTGTAACAAAAATCTCTTAAGAAACTACTTTAAAAATCGTATAAGATGCTGTTCAAATCAGTCATGAAAATGTTTTTGATAATGAGGCCGACAATGGTCTTGTTTCTGTTGAGCAATGTTTTGTCTTAGGATTTTTATCTACTCTCTTTTAAATGTTAGTTTGTTGTTAATCGCTTAAGATGTCTATACCAAAGAATGGCGACGGGGCTCTTAAGGTATTTTTTGTGGAATTCTTAAGAATTCCACAACATTCCAAACCTCACAGACCCTCGTATCAAACTCCGTGGAAGAAAACACAATCGTATATGGTTTCACCATAACACAGCGATGGTTGGCATATATTTAAATGAACACTAACATCACTATATTTAACGGAGAATAAGAGATATAAAACTATATACTCTGATCAACCTAATCTTCACAATTATTGAGCAAACCGGAAAAAACAGGGACCTGTTGCAGAATTGGTGGGATCAGCGAAGGTAAACTACATTATGTTACAAAATTACTTGCGATTTTGCACCAACGTTGCACAGGTTTAGATGCTCCTCGGATCAGTAAGTATAGAATATATCAGAGCATCGTCTATTTAAAAATAAATAAATTAATTAATAAATAAATAGACCGCTCATGGATTCATACCGTTTAAATGATTTTACGGTCGGCCTTTCAATAACATTTCAATATCACAGCAAGAGGCGTAACTGTGAATCTTTCATTATTATTAAGATACAGAATTCATGGCCGCTTGAAGTTCTACGGAATATCGAATACCGTTATTTTCATCCCTGCTATTTATCTTTATACTGATATTTTATTGATAGTTTTATATATTTTTTCTTTTATATCATTAGTTTTTCGTTTTGTCTTTGATGTTTTTCCGTTTTCCAATGTTTGTGTGCTACTTTTCGCTTAATTCCTCTTTTTTGTTAAAGGTCCAAGCTCTTTTCATTTTGATCTGATGTATTGTCAATATAAACATCAAAGAATCGGTTGATTTCAAAATACCAAACACAGTTACTCTCAAGCGAAATCAAGAGAAATAAATACACATAGAGAAAGAGAGAGATAAAGAGATAGAGAGAAAGCAAGAGAGAGAGAGACACACACACACACGCGCGCGAATATGTACGACTGGAAACAAAAGAATTGGTAATATATATATATATATATATATATATATATATATGCATGTTTTTCTTTTGCTTACATCAACCAAGAGTGGGTTCGGTCCATACGATAATCTCTTTTTATATATGGAAGCCAAAATTCACTTGTCATAACTATTTTACTATCAAACGATTTTAGAATTGGAAAAGGTATATAGATTAACATATTCCCTCGCAATAAGTCTTACCGAGCATTAAATACACATACCCCCACAATATATATATATATATATATATATATATATATCCATGTTATATATCATTTGTAAGCACGTTTTTCTCACTATCGAATCGTGTTATGCGTTACAGTTCTCAATCTCTACATTGATTTCTTGCAGCCTGGATAAAATTCAAATCTGCACGATTTTCTTGTTCCAGTTAAAACTAGGCCGAAAAGCTGCCGAGACAGCTCATGATATCAATGATGCGTTTGGCTCAGGAACCACTAAGGAAAGTGTGGCACAACGGTGCTTTAAGTAATTTGGCAATGATGACGAAAGCCTCGGAGATGAAAACAATCGCGGCCGGCCGACTGCGATTGATAATGAACGTGTGAAAGCCTTAATTGAATCCGATCGTCGCGAAACCACGCGAAAAGTTGCCGTTGAACTCGAGGTCGACCACTCAACAGCAAATAGGGAAGTCAAAAATGTTGGATAAATGGGTGCCGCATGTATTGAACAATAATTAAAGAAATCATCGTTTTGAGGTGTATTCTACGCTCCTTCTGCGCAACAAAAGCAACTCATTTCTCGAAATGATTGTGACGTGTGATGAGAAGTGGATCCTCTACGCCAATAGGCGATGTGCCACACAGTAGTTCGATGCCGATGAAACTCTACAACACTTCTCGAAGCGGAAATTGCACCAAAAAAGATTATCGTGACTCTCGCCCACTGATTATCACTTTTTCAAGCATCCCAAGAACTTTCTGCGGGGGAAATGCTCCAAAAGCCAAGATGATGCCGAATCGGCCTTCAATAACCTCATCGCTTCCAGAACTTCGGATTTCTATGCTAATACGATAAATAAACTTGTTTCTTGTTGACAAAATGTGTCGATTCTAATGGTCCTTATTTCAATTAATAAAGTTTATTATGAAAGGAGTTATGATCTTTTTAAGTTGAACGTCAAAAAAAAAAAACATTATTTTTGCATGAATCTTATATTCCACATTTCATCCTCGTACGGAGTTGTTAAGATAATTTGTATTTTATGACGAAATTCATTATTCTTTATTTACCTCCGGCACAATAATTAACCCTTAGTCTGTGTGGAAATATATATCATCCGCGTGAATACAGTTTTGACATGCTATTTTTGGATTTTAATCATCGTTTTAATTAAATACATTAAAACAATGATTTTACACAAATATGTCACAAAACAAAGAGAAAGAAAATTTTTAAAAAATATTCTAAATTTCTTTGCTTTAAAACAACATTTTAGAATTTTTATTTACAAAAAATATTCCATTCAAACAAAAAAAATAAATACAAAGTTTAATTTGTATGATTATATAAAAAATAAAAACACGTTTAATTTGGTTATGAGTAAAACATCCGACAACTCAATAGGTCTAACATTGAATTTGATACACATTGTCATACATGTTTTCGACGCTAAAATAGAACATCATCAATATGCCATTTTTGAAAGCTGAATATGTCAGTAGAGACATGGTATGCCCACAAAAAGTTCTGTTTGTGTATCATGTAACTCGTTATTTTCCGTAAGATTTTGCAGAAGATCCATTCTTGGAATGCATTAGTTATCAAATTCTGTAAATAAATAAAATAAGTTTTTTTCACAATTTCTTATAGTTAGGATTTTTTCAAGTAGGTAAGAGTGAAGAGGATTAGAGGGGGGATAAAGAAAGTTCCCTTCCGAACCCTTTTTTATAGATGAGAATATTCACCAATCACGTAATAGAGATGGTCACAAAGTAGGTGTTCAATTTAGTAGAAAGTTATAATTAAAAGTGATCCCAGACGAATAAAATTCATTAAAGAAAATTTAAAATTTATTATTTTAATCTGAAAATTAGGTTCGTAATCAATGAGATTAATGTGAAAAAAATTTAAATTAGGAAATTTAGAGCTGGGGGAAAATTTTCTAAATGTCCGCCAAATGAAATTATTAATAGAGCCTAGGACAACGCCATATTCTTTTCATTGTTTTGACTCTCGGGCGTGTATCCGTTCATATCATATATGCTTGTATACAGAGTGAGGTGATTAACTGTGTCTAACTATGTCGGATATATACTCGAGAGTGAAAACAATGATAAGAATATTCTATTATCATAGCCCTAGTAATAAATTACTGTATCGTAACTAAATTTTTATAAAACTAAATTGTTATAAAACTAAGTGCTGTGAATGTAACGTTGTTTCTCAAAAAAGTTTTTTCAACTATTAACAAAATATTAAAATGGTTGACTTGTTTATGAAGAAATTGAAATGGGATGAATTTTGGGCGCTTATTCAAACTGTCACTTATCGCAGCAATTAAAAGTAAAAAAAAAATACAGCAAAGCCTGTATGATGCACGTAATCGTTACAACTCAAATCAAAGTGTCGATGTAAGAAATCATTCTTATGTTCAATACAATACACTTATTGGGGTATCATTAACTGGTTATTAAATTATTAAATTATTGTTTTATAAAACTAAATGTCGTGAATGTAATGTTTCTCAATATAATTAAAGAAAGTAAATATTTTTTTAAGTATGAAAAATATAAAATGGCTGACTTGTACCTATTTACTTGCCTCCCCCTCAAGGACAAAGTTGGACACATGGTTGTTTTTTAATATGGGGGCAATGCAATTCCTCAAAACGCGACACTCTGGATAGGAACAATAATAAATCTTGCTTCAGTCTAAAAGGATCTCTCCTCCACTGACAGAGGACAGAAAAATGAAGTGTAGTATCAGAACAGATACTACAATTTTACCCTTCAACCAAAATGCCACCTGACTTGTTTACGAAAAAATTGAAATGTATTCTGATGAAATAATTTTTGATTTTTTATAGGACATTTTAAAAAGTTCGTTTTTGTGGTATCGCTTTCTTTATTTTCAATAATATTAAATAACAAAAATATTTTGCAGAATATGGACTGTGCTGAAATAATTACGTTATTAATTAGAAACCCATTCTAAACATAGGGAACTTAAGACTCCTGCAGCCGATCCCCAAAATATACAAACATTTTAAATTAAAAATTTACCAAAATTCAGGAAATCGACCCATTTTTTCAGTATTTACTAACTATCGATCACGAAATGTAACGGACACATTAGCTTTTTTAAATCTTAGTTAGAATTATTATTTTATAGACCAAAAATATCTTGACTAAAGTACTAAGAAAACAGGCATGAATTTAATTGTGCTTTTTTATTATCAAAATGAAGAAAAGCAGATTTTAACAATAACACATTTTGGTACTTATGCATTTTATTATTTGAATAAACTTTAAAACTACTTTCATTGCAGGTCGCACCTGTTCAGCAGCAACAGATATACAGGTCAATATAAAACTTTTGGAAAATAGAGAAGATATATTTGACTGGATCTTCGTTCCTAATCACTAGCTATTTCGGCGAGTGAATTTAGAGAGACCGATAATCACTCTATAATCATATCTTGTAATCGCATTTCTATCTTAATATGTTCACGCGTGTCGGGCTTCGATAAACATGTAGACTTTTGCATTCCATTATCTGTTTGAGCCATGTTAAGTCACAATTCAGACATCTCAGTTATTCTACTATAGAGTTCTACAAGTTGATTCCGCTGGTATTCTGGACTTACTGTTTTATATAATGGTGGGTTTACACGATGAATATGTAACAGTATGAAGCTATATGAGCGTATTTAATTATTTTTTAAATAAGCACTGAGCTAATTTTACTATATACATAATGCTTTAGCAGCAGACGTGCGGTTAGTGATTGTGCAACCCTTGCGTCAGTGGACAAATGTGTATATTCTGTTATTTTGTATCTGCCGTATCATATAACAGAATCAAAGTACTATTATATAAAGAGAACACATAAGTATCTTCATTAGCAGGCCGTAAAGTCGAATTGTATTTGTTTACATTTTTACTAGCGATGTGTGGTCAGTTATCAATATGGACATTCAGACTAAGTGAATTTTAGCTCATTTAGAAGAGCCAATTTTCAAGTGGCGAAACATTTCTTCTTTTATTAAATCAAGCAAATGAGAAGAAATTCTTTTATCGCCAAACCAAATGAAGCAATCACCATTAGTTGATCGTTGATGGCGTCTTACCTGAATATTAGTAATGTTAGCCGCTTCCATTTATTAGATTATTGTAACTAACCGATTATTTAATGAAGGTGGAATGTCTTCCAACAAAAGACGTCTTTCACAATTGATTTATTTTATGAAGAGTGACACGGTTGTTCACTTAGCAATCAAAAAGTTTTTACTGCGTACTATTACGACCTCGCTAGAAAAAAAATAATGGATAGTCAATGTAGCCGTTGTGTTCGCTTGATATCTCAGACTTTTATAGTCGTTAACATGGCCATTATTGTAATAAATACGCACCGTACGTTTAAAACACATTAACATGAGCAAAATCATTGCGTGTTGATTTTCATATTTTTAAGTACTAGGAGAAGTACTTGACAAGATTTCGCAAAATCATCTTTGTCAACCAACATAAACGTTAGAATTCATTTTTAAAAATTTACATTGTACTATTATCTAGTGCTAGAAAAGATGTGACAAGTATTTGCTATTCAACTTGGGTTATATTGTTTGTGTCGTAAAAAAAATTTGGAAAATCATGTTATACTAGGGGGACCTGTGGAAATTCCACACGAGAGACTCATTCACATGTAATATATTGATGTTGGCATTCTGTAGATGTTTAGTGTAAATGGAGACACTCTGATATTACTGGAGCTTTTTTATTAAAACTGTAACAGTATTTATCTAAGCTAGCACGAACGCCCGGCAAAGCCTAGTCGTAAATTACGCTTAAATATGATATTTTAATTCATGCTGATTTCGTATGTATTATTATAGAGTTAATGTTCTATGAATTATTATATATTATAAAGTTGTGATTTAAAAAAATATATATATATGACTTGTGTCCATCAGCTTAAATCGAAACCGAATCCCCAACTTATATATATATAACTTTAGTTCATTCAGCTATAATCGAAACCGAAACAAAAACTTATGAACAATTCTTGATAAAACCATTCATAAAGAATAGATTACTAAGGTGCCATCAGTTAAATCCCAACCGAAACCACGATTTATGAAGAATTCTTGATGAGATTATTTTTAAACAATAGATTATCGGAGTGCCATTAACTATAATTGAAACAAAAGCCTATGAGGAATTCTTGATAAGATTATTTATATAAAAAAGAGGACTTAAGTGCCATCAGCTACAATCAAAACTGATACAAATTATAAAGAATTCTTAGTAAAAGCATTTATAAAAAAAATTAAATTACTTGAGTGTCATCAGCTATAATCGAAACCGAAACCAAAACTAATGAAGAATTATTAGTAAAATTATTACTTACTAGGGAAGTGATAACAGAATATTCTTTTCATTGTTTTGAACCTCGGGTATATATCCGACATAGTTAATCAACCGAGCACCACATCACTTTATATAAAAACATATAAAATATTAACTGAGATATACTCGATAGTAAAAACAATGAAAAGAATATTCTGTTCTCACATCCCTATATATTACAAGAAATGGAAGTACATAACAATTAAACGATCTGGATATAAACGTCACAAATAAAGAACGCACATGCTATCGTATTAATATATATATATATATATATATATATATATATATATATATATATATATATATATATATATATATATGTGTGTGTGTGTGTGTGTGTGTGTTTAACGTGGCCGTTACAAGCAAACAAAGGAAACAAATACATAACATTATGGGTTGGCATTTTTTCTTATTTAAGAAAAGGTTTTGTGACATGTTCTTCTCCGATCTCGACACAAAATGCCTCTCGTTGTCCATCAAGCTTGGCTCGCGTTTCTCTTTCCTCCGATTGCATGTCAACCACAGCCGGCCTATTCTCTTCCCGACGTTACACGTTTATTTGCTTCGATGCACGCTTTGTTTTCTCACCACATGGTGCATTTTTTCTTCTTTCTTTTTTCTAATTCCTTATTTGCATATATATATATATATATATATATATATATATATATATATACATACATACATACTAGAATTTTAATCCTTTACAAACATGCACAATTATGTAACTGTTTTACGACTAAATTATTTGTGCTCATATTTGCACTAAATATTTGCATTTTTACATTTTTATTTATCCTTAACAGTTCATCAAAGGATACCAAAAAACTTGGGTGGACCTTATAAAAATCCATACAAAATTCAATCAAAGTAGACGCAGTAGTTTTTAAGAAAAAGTGAAACGTAAATGCTTATCTTTATTAATCTTTAGTTGTGAATTAATCGGATGCAACAATACTTAGCTCGCAATATCTTATAACAAAAGTCTATACATTATATCAACCAGACTGACCCAATAGTTTACGAGAAAATGGAACAGGCAGACAGATAAAAATATATACGAAATTTGTTCAATAAGTTTCTAGACTTTTTTCAAATGGACACTTTTAATCATAGTATACTCATAGCACATAGTCCCCTTCAAAATTAATCTCCTCCGGTTTCAACGCACTTATTGTACCGTTCCAACAACTTATGGATGCTCCCATGGTTATCCTGTTTTGTGAGCGTGTCAATGACACTCGTCACAGCCTTTTTCATCTCTGAACTGTTTTAGAACAGTTCTAAGGTTTTCCTTGGCTTGGGAATTAATCCTTGACTTAGTAATAAAACGAAAGTCATAGGATGCAAGGCCTGGACAAAAACGAACGGTTAGGAATTATTTGATGCCAATCTTTCTCAAATAATCTATGACAAAGATGGGGTTATAAACTGATGCAGTCGCGCAAATCGTCCGCATCTTATGAATAATTGTGTGTACAATTCTAACACTTACATTAAATTGTGCACTCGGTGTCTTTATAGACACACGACGATAAAGTTCTTTATTTAGGCAATGAACATTTGATTTTGTTGATGTTATGTTCTGACTTACTTACTCCTCCCACACCTCTCATTATCCTTCACAGACTTCCTGCCTTCCTTGAATCTCTTAAGCTACAAAAAATAATACTCGATGGTCCAAAATCAATTTGAAGCATCATACGTAGCATTTCCTAAGTTTAAAACAGAATTGCATAGCGTTCTTTGAAGTGACCTCACATCCTGATTGAATTTGTGAAATTCGCAAGTTGAGATAATTAGGCTTTAGTAGTAGAACGGAAAACATATTGCGTGTCACTAAGAAGGTAATTTTTGCTGAGATGGTTGATTACTTCTCTATTTAACACAGATTCCAGCAACTTACTCATGACGCGCAGGGTACTTATTGGCCTGTACTGTGAGGGAGATGAGCGATCACTTGAGTTCTTAAATACGGGGCATACTGATGAGATTTTCTAGGATGACGGGAAGCAATTCTCCTTAAGACAACGTTTAAACAGTTTTGTAAGTATGGTTGAAGTCTTTTGAATACAATAATTGAAACACCGTCAGGGCCGGTTGCTTTACTGGAATCAAGGTTTTTGATTAGCTTGGCAACATCAGGTACAGATATTTGTATATCACATAGTGTGTTTTCTGATACAGGAGGAAATAGTGGAGGTTGGCAGCCTTTGTCGCAAAGGTTAGAATTAGCTGCAAAGTTTTTGGCAAATAGTTTGGCCTTGTCTGATGCTGACGAGATTATCTCAGGTCAATTTATGAGAGTTGGGATAGAGCACACGCTTCTGTTCCAGATTCTGTTTGGTATTTGCCAAAACTGGTGGAAACCAAGCCGCTGCTCAGCTACTTTGGACTTTACAGACTGAGCATACAACTTTCTTGCGTTCTTTATTACTTTTTTACAGTGGTTACTGGCAGTTCTGAAAGCGGCTTTAGTCTCAGTACATCTATTACGTTGGAAGCAATGGAAAAAAGTGACTTCTATACGCAATGGCAGCAGCACATTCCGAAGAGAATCAAGTCTGGCTGTTAGGTTTTTGCTGGAATTTTTTCGAGGGTATGAAATTGTCTATACCTACAATTAACCATTCTGTCAGGTTTGATACTATAGAGGACACCTCCTTTTTAAACATGGAACGCAGACGTAGATCTGATATAAATGTGCGGAAGCTATCCCAGTCAACCATAGAATGTGGATATACTGTACGATGGAGACGTACCTCTGGGGACTTATTACATTTCATTTTTATCTTAACTGATACAACTGAGTGGTCGGAAGATCCATGTGGAAGCTGAACACAGTTCAGAGCAAGTTGTGAGAAAGAGGTCTAGGAGACTTGCATACTGACCGTCAGTATCGGTGAACAATCTGAGTGAGTTCATAAGCAATGGAGAAATCATGACAGAACCTCCCTCATCATTTGTCTTGTTTGAGTGAGTTAACCATTCCACATTGTAAACATTGAAGTCTCCACAGACATGAATATTAGTTGAAAGATAAGCAGATAGGGCGTGGTCAATTTTCTCAGATATGCTCTTAAAGATAGTAACTCCGCTGTTGTTGGGGCGATATAGAGCAAATATAAATGCAGTAATTTGAGCAAGTGCAACCCGGAAGCACTATAGGGTAAGTTAGGATCTTCTCTGGAGATGCCCCTACCACATGGAAAGCCATCTTTTATATAGACACATATTCTATGCCCATGGCGATCTTGGGGGTCAGATTTGGAAGTTAAATTAGAGTATCCTTTAATTACGAACTCATATAAGGAATGGTCTGTCCAATGCCAGTTTCACTTAGAAATAATATGTCTGGTTTAGTCTCCTGTAATTGTGTTTCAACCTCTGGGAAGGTAGAACGTAGACCCCTGACTTTAGAGAAGGAGACCTGGTAGTGGGTGTCTACGTTAGAAGTTGGAGATCCGGGTTTAATCATGTATTTTTATTTAGACTTTTCATGATGGTATTTTGGGATTTGTGCACTAGGTCGACAGACATGTCTGAAGCAGGGCAGAGAGGGAAAGTAAGAGAGAAATAGAAATGAAGAACTATTTTTTGTAGCACATGAAAAGGTAAAGCCGTAACAATTACCCACTAATATGGCATCGAGAGGCCCCACCAGAAGCTACTGCATGGCCCAGAATCCATTCACCAAATGGTAATACAGCAACTCCAGTACTTTGCACCTGCTGATAGGACAGCCTCCTTAGTGGTTAGTCCAAGGTTCGGGTTCCTGACTATCAGGTTGTTAACGTCAGCCCAGATAAAACGTTTACCTCCAGTACCCTTACTAGTGACATGGCTGCAAGGCTAGACATAAAACAGAAATTTTTCGACATCCCTGGCGGCTGTTCACGCAAAATACTGCCAACCTAGAAATACAGCTTTTTCTTCTCCCTTTGTCAGAAAAATCACTCATTAAAAATGAGGACTGAGGGACAAATAAAGAGAAGCGAGAGTAACGGGAGCTGCCGATAACGCTTGCATTTCGACTCCTTCTGTAGCTGTTTATTCGCACCGGAAATCCTAAAAAAATGGCACATCACCTCATAAAATGTATAGTAAAAACAATCTGCATGTTCAAGAGTCTACGACACATTTAAACGCCCGAAGAAAAAATATGGAAACTTATTTAAGGCACCTAACCTGTTTGAATATATGGTAAAATGACAGTTTTGGTCATTTAGAACTGTTTTAAAGCTTCACCGCTCACTTATTTTCGATCAAATTTCAAACAATTACTACAGTTTATAGATCACCTTCTCAGCTATATTATGAAAGAAAATTTCCAATTTTCGTTCAGTAAAACAAATGTTATGATGAATTTCCTGGTGTTCAAAATCGTAAAAATATGTAAGGAGGTGAGCGACGCTTTTTATAATTGGTTTCCATAGCAACCACGTAACTTCAGCGACTACTGTTGCTACTAATTCACCGCTGTTGAGGAAAGAGAAGTAACAAGTGAAATAGAGATAATGAAAGCATGAAAGGGAGGTAATAGGGGGATTTTATTGAAAGCAGACGAGTGCCGTACATTGTTATTACATGTGTTTATGGGGGGCAAAAAATAAGACTGAAATTAAACAAAGAACCACTGAATTCATGGGAAGCCTCGACAAATCATGAATTACAACAGAAAAATGTGAGCATGAACAGTATAATGGTTAAGCTTAAACATGAAAAAGTAAAGGACTAGTTGTTGAAATTGGAAACGACAACGACAAGATATTCTATTTAAAATATAATAAAATTATAACTTAAAATATTGCAGCATTAAGAATTTTAAAAATTCAATTTATAACATTATATAATCAATTCTTAATGCTGCAATATTTTCAGTTATACATTTATTATATGTTTACTAGACTATCTTGTCCTTTTCTTTTCCAGTTTTAACAACTAATCCTTTACTTTTCCATATTTAAGCATAACTAATTTCATGCTCGCATTTTTCTATTGTAATATATTTATACTCCTATAATCTTTTTGTGTATTGATATTCAAATTAACACACTTTTTTCTATTCAATTAAAAAGAAAATACAACTTTCTTATATATCGTCGAATTGTATTCACTAGCAAAAAAATCTAGCTAATTTGCAAATTCTTTTAAACATTCATTTTAATTAATTCCCTATTAGTTTTTTTTCGGTTTTCTCATAATCATATTTCGTTAACTATCCCATGCATTTATATTCATGCGGATATTCTATATGATTTACACTTGCGTAATATTTGCGTTAAAAAGTTTATAGCAAACAAAATCTTTTCCCTATATATTTCTGTATACGCATATATTTTCTTTTTTTAAAAAAAATACCTACCTCAGTGTTTTTGTTCTACAGACATGAAACTTCATATACATAATATTTGAACCTATGCAAAACTTTATATTTAGGTTTTAGCTCGAGAAAATCGGAGAGAAAGTTTGAAAATTAAAAATGCAATTTTCTATATCGAGGTCGAACACCGGCATTACGAATATGCATACAGACCGTTGCAGCTATTGGTTCATGTTTCAGTCATTAATAGCACAGGAAAAATAAATCGTAAGCTCAATGTTTTGGTTTCCATTTTCGGTGATGGTTCAACAATCATTAAAAAAAAAAACTTGTTGAATCATTACTATATATTGGGTCTAATATAACCTATCTATCTGTATATCTATAAAAGTGAACGTGTGTGTCTTTGTGTGTGTGTGTGTGTGTCTGTGTATATTTCTCTACGCAATAACTCTGCCAATTTTATGTCTATAGACTCGAAATTTGATATACAGGTTACTGAGATTTGGGAAAATCGATGTGATCGGTTTTTGGCCAGAAATTTGTCGATTAAGGGGTCAAAGTTAAACGATTTGTCCTTTGAGAACTCTACCAAACTCCTCCGACAATTTTGGGTCTACACACTTAAAATTTTAGATATAGGTTCTCTTGGGAATGGAGCTAACTTAATAACTTTATTTGCGCCCAAAACAATAAATGTTAAGGGTTCATAATAGGGGTCAAAGTTTTAAAAAATGACCGATTTTTGCTTTTTTTTGTCAGAATACACCTCATGACACCCGGGCAACGCCGGACTGAAATGCTAGTATATCTATAAAAGTGAAAGTGTCTGTCTGTCTGTGTGTCTACATTTCCCTACGCAATAATCTGTCAATTTTCTGTCTACAGACTCGAAATTTGATATACAGGGTACTGAGATTTGGGAAAATAGAAGTGATCCGTTTTCGGTCAGAAATTTGGCTGTTAAGGGGTCAAAATTCAACGATTTGACCTCGGAGACCTCTACCTAATCCTCCCACAATTTTGGGTCCAAACACTTGAAATTTTAGATATAGGTTCTCTTGGACAAGGATCTAACTTAATAACTTGATTAGAGCCGTAAACAACAAATGTTAAGGTGTCATAATAGGAATCAAAGTTTAAAAAAAATGACCGCTTTTCTTTTTTTTTTGCCTAGCATACACAGACAAACACCCGGGCAACGCCGGGCACCCATGCTAGTATGTATATAAAAGTGAACGTGTCTGTGTGTCTGTGTGTGTACATTTCCCTACGCAATAACTCAATTTTTAGTTTTTTTGCTCAACAGACAACCCCAAATACCCGGACAACGCTGGGCTGAAATGCTAGTATATCTATAAAAACGAACGTGTCTGTGTGTCTGCGTGTCTGTCTCTGTGTGTGCACGTTTCCCTACGAAATAGCTCTGTCAATTTTTGTCTACAGACTCGAAATTTGATATACAGGGTACTGAGATTTGGAAACATCTTTGTGATCGGTTGTCGGCTGGAAATTTGGCTGTTAAGAGGTCGAAGTTCAACGATTTGACCTTTGAGAACTCTACCATACTTATCCGATAATTAGCGTCTAAACACTTGAAATTTTAGATGTAGGTTCCTTGGACATGGATCTAACTTAATAACTTGATTTGAGCCCAAAATTGTTAAAGGGTCATAATAGGGGTCAAAGTTAAAAAAATTGACCGTTTTTTGCTTTTTTTTGTTGCTCAGCATGCACCTCTAAACACCCGGGCAACGCCGGGCACCCATGCTAGTATACATATTTATATATATATATATATATATATATATATATATGTGTGTGTGTGTGTGTGTGTGTGTGAACGTGTCTGTGTGTGTGTGTCTGTGTACATTTCCCTACGCAATAACTCTGTCAATTTTAAGTCTACAGACTCAAAATTTTATATACAGGGTAATGAGATTTGGACAAATCTTTGTAATCCGTTTTCGGCCAGAAGTTAAGCTGTTAAGGAGTCAAAGTTCAACGATTGGTCCTTTGAGAACTTCACCGACAATTTTGAGTCTAAACAATTGAAATTTTAGATATAGGTTCCTTGGGCAGGGATGTAACTTTATAAGTTGATTTGAGACCAAAACAATACATTTTAAGGGTTCATAATAGGGGTTAAAGTTAAAAAGAATTGACCTATGTGATCTCTAACAAATTACTTAGACAATTTCTGGTCTAACTAAACATTTGAAATTTGATATAAAGGGTATTCAGAGATAGGGCAAGCCTTTTAATCGGTTTGGGTCGAAAATCTTTAGTTACCAATGTATAAATGTATGTCTGTAGGTTTGCATGTTTGTCTAAAACTTTCGAGACAGGCGACGGATTTTTTAAGGTCAGTATCGGTTTGAAGGTTTACCTTTCAGACAACACATATCGAAAAATTGGCTAAAAACATTAATTCTTCACCCTAAACTGGGCACTTTTCTACAGTAGGGGGGTCGCTTTTTCGCTGATATATTTGAAAATCATCCTCTCCTATAGATTGTCTATCCTTAATTTAAACATAAGTCACTTCCGGTTTGGCGGTGGTCGTAACAGCAAAGACGTCAGTTTTTCCCCGTTCTTTTTCTCCTTCGCGGTACGGGTTAGATCCTGCTTTCCTACTTCCACTTTTTTTTTTTTTGCTCAACAGACACATTTGAACACCCGGGCAACACCAGGCTGAAATGCTAGTATATCTATAAAAGTGAACGTGTCTGTGTGTCTGTGTGTGTGTCTATGTACATTTAGCTACGCAATAACGCTGCCAGTTTTCAGTCTACAGACGCGAAATTTGATATACAGGGTACTGAGATTTAGGGAAAATCTTTGTGATCGTTTTCTCGACCAGAAATTTGGCTGTTAAGGGGTCACAGTTCAACGATTTACCTTTGAGAATTCTACCAAACTCTTCTGAAATTTTTGGGTTTAAACACTTGGACTTTTTGATATAGGTTCATTGGACATGGATCTAACTTAATAAATTATAATAATAGGGGTCATAGTTTAAAAAAATTGAGCGCTTTGGTTTTTGCTCAACATACACTTCCAAACATCCGGACAACGCCGGGCCGAAATGCTAGTATAATAATAAATGCGAAATCTGCATTAATCAAAATATTATATTTAAGCGCATTTTACGACCGGTCAATGCCGGGCACCTTGCTAGTATATATATATATGTGTGTGTGTATGTATGTGTGTGTGTGCGTGTGTGTGTGTGCGCGCGCGCCAATGACTATTTTTCTTCACTATAGTAAAACAGTTTAGAGATTTTACATAAAAACAAAAGTGTATTCATCACGTGTAAAACATTCCGAGAAAGTCAAGGAAAGTGACTAGTCAAATTCCGATGCCTCTTTAATAGATCTATATGGCATATCCTTTCTTAAAATACCAATAGTATCTTTTTATGAAATTTAAATGATCGGTATAAGATTTACTAGTAAATGCAATTTGAACGGTCCGAATCTCTAAGTGCACTTTAATATGCCGAATCTCATTACTCCACGTCGCCTTAGGACAGTGTGATGTGTGAAAGTTAAACTTTAAATACCATCTATGGCAAAGTTTCAAAGACCGTAAATGACCAAGATCTCTCTGATTCTCTCTCTTCTAATCTTGAGCACGTCGTGCAATGACGAAAGGGTGGTTGGTTAATTTTAATGCATTTAAAACAAACCTTTTTTCCATCATCAACGCTTTGATACACGATTGGCATCCCATTGAAATTAATTGCTATTGTCTTTGGAAGGCTCCATCTTTTGGCACTCTTTTGTGTTTGATTTTACTTCTGAACTGAAATGAAACACGCACATCAAATCAATTGCCCCAGAAAAAGGTGGGATCATTCTACGACTTCAGTATATATCTTACTGCCTATGCAATTCACTACATGTATAAGAGCTAATACGTCCTTGGATGGAGTACCTTTTTCACATCTAAAAGGGAACTGCCAAAAGGCACTTATCCTGCCTGGACTGAGTTCAAAATAGACTTTGTAGCCTAAGGCACTTATCCTGCCTGGACTGAGTTCAAAATAGACTTCGTAGCCTAGTCAGAGATGCCCTTTTCTCTTCCATAAACCTTTTTCCTTCAGAAGAGATGTTGCGAGCCTGTTACTTTCCTGGCAAATGCTCGTCTGAGCTCCAACTTGCAAAACATTCACGGAAAACATTCGTATAGCTGAAACCACAATCAATAATTTCCCCCACTTTTTATCTGTTCTTAAATTTAAACGTGGATTACATGAACAAAGCCACTTTCTTAGAACTGTTCGCCTGCAGAATTTTCTTTAGTTTGCCTGTCTTATTGTAATGTGGTCGCCTGTAAGTCCAACTTAAACAAGTTATTGATGAGCCGTATCCTTAACTAATCGAATTTTCCAAATTCCCACTACTAACGATTATTACAATATTGTTTCATTGACTACCGTACGCTCATTACCACTCAATCTTCGAGTGGTTCTATGGCCTTGATAAGTAGTGTCCCCTTTGAAAATAAAAATAAAAACAAACAATACTCGATTGTAATAAAAATTAAACCATATTCACAAGAAATTAATTCAGAGATTTCCAAAGTGTAGTAACTCTTAACTGTATTAGAGTGTGAACAGAAGGTCAGAAAAAAAACAATGTGGTGTTATGAACCTAGTGAAAAATGACAGGGTTCGCAATTAAATCCCGAGCAATATCGAGCTTTTATTTTGCTAATATGAAAAATAAATAAAAAAATTGGTATTTTTGTGTACATTATATCGTCTCATCCTTATCGCATTATTTTTTTTTATTTATACACATGAGCTAAATCATCTGACTACATTTCGTGATATTTTTCTTTACAAATACTCTAATTTTATTATTTCCGTTCTTTATTACTTAAGACTTTTCATAAATAGAGAAGCAGAGATAGAGAGGGAAGCAGGCGGTATTTATTTGCTCCCCCACCGAGCAAATTAGGCACAGCGCCGGTTTTTAATGTGAGAAGTGAAGGGGAAATGGGGACCAACTCCCCGGGGAGTAGGGGTGCTGGATAGTGACAATTGGTATGAAGGGTTGCCCCTATATGCTCCCACATATGGTCTTTGCTTACAGTGTATGGCGGAACTGATACTACACTTTGATCTTGGCCCCGAAGGCAACAAATGAGGCGGGTATGAAAGTGATATATATATATATATATATATATATATATATATATATATATATGTTGCATTGCATAAGATTGGTAATTAAATAACATAGTATATGAATATGGTTAAATTTATCATTAATAAATATGCCTTAATTTGCGAATTAAATGCGGATTTTGAATAATTTAAATCACATTATAATTCTTTCACACATAAGTAAATCATAAAAGTGACCGACATTATAGTAAATAATGAATTAATGGATAATTACTTATGACTATGACATTTGTAATTACTTACCTTTAGTTCGACTCGAAGAGGCTGAGAAAGCTCCGATAATTAATAATTACCAAAAAAATGTTTTATGTGTAATGGGCATCGATTTTTAATTTAAAGATGTTTTAATTTTTCTTTGCAAAATTATACAATGTTTTAAATCGATCATTTATGTATATTAGGAAGAAGACAGGGCGTTTCCCAGGATCAGATTACTGAATCTATAACCTCTTTTCTCTAGTTATATATGTTATAAGCCCTCTATTTTACTTTTAACATTTTACTATTTAATTTGTATACAAGAGTTCAGCAATGATTAGGTGAACCTAGAGTAAGTACGGGGACAGTTACTGAAATAATTGTCGGTAAATGTCTACTCTTACACGCCCTTACGCGGAAATAAATAAACGTACATGTCTACGAGATTCCAACCCATGGGCATTATTAAAAATACTCTAATTTTCCCATTTGAATACGTTTCAAGTCACACAAAAAAAGAAAACAGTTTTGAAGGTAGATTTCTTTCTGTCTTTTGAACGTGCGGTGCGAACTAAAACTCTTCTGGAATATTTACTCTATTTGATTCCAAGTGGAGCATACTTATCGACATAAACCTTGTACATATGCTTATATAGTCAACCCTCTGTGAACAATTCAACGGCTGTAATTCGCAAATGGTCATTCATTTTTATTCTAACCAATCTCAACATTGCTAACGTCGGAGTTTGCCGGGAGCCTGGCCATGTGTCAACGAGATTACTGGGGCTATGATAAGAGAATATTCTTACCATTGTTTTGACTCTCGAGTATATATCCGACACAGTATGACACAGTAAATCAATGGAGAACCTCACAACTCCATCTAAAAACATATACGGCATTAAATGATATATACTAGAGAGTAAAAACAATGAAAAGAATATTTTCTTGTCATGGCCCTAGTTATTACACATTTCACAATGTATACAGTTTATTTCCAGAAGTTCAGAAAGAGTTAATGAGACACACAAAAAAAAAAACACACACACACACACAACCAATAACTACATGTTTTTAATATAGATTGGCTGCACTTATGTTTTTGACTGGAACCAAAGTTTCTAAACTTTAGTAATTTCAAAATTAATACTTGTAAACCGAACGCTTCTCTGGAAAGGAAGCAGGACAAAATACGTTTGCTAAGGCTGGAACCACTCAAGGGCTGTTTATTCACTTGCTTTTAATATCCGTAAAATTGGATATCGAAGTCAAGTTTGGCGTCCTATGACATAGTGTCTGGCAAGTATCAAATCAATTATTTCATTTTCTGGCGATGTGATTCAGTTAAAGAGTCTAAGATTTAGAAAGTAAATATCTGTCAGGAGGGTCGCTATATTTTAGTATCACTGTATTGCGGATATTGCAAAAGTTATGGAGATATTTAACGAACGATTTGCTTGAAGGGATATGATTTCTCAGTAACTAAAATTAAAATAAAACTATACATAAAAATAAGTATATCTCACCAGAATTTCTTTGAAACCTTTTTACGTTTTGTAAAATTCCAGAAAAGTAAACAGTCCTGAACCTGTAACTCACAAAGAATATATCGCAAACGCAGTAGAGTGACATTGTTTGTGCACCTCTATAAATTTTAAATGCATTTTCAAAATTTTCCTTTCAACACATGAACACACACATAGTTTAGTTAACTATGCTGAAATAATAGGAACAAAATTGCCTACATAAACTAACGCTAAACCAGAGTAGCAAGGCCTCCATATTCCCCAGAAACTCGTAGAGCTACACTTAATCTCATGGGTTTAACGGAGTTAGATAATGACTTGGGCTACAATGTTGTTTTTGTGTATCGATCAGACACGAACGTTGAACAAATCTGAAATAAAAATCTTACTGTTTCCACACGTTCAAACTATACAAATCGATAGAAAAATAAATTTTACAGCGTGTGCTATTTGTTTGTTTTTTTTTGTTTTTTTATGTTTTTTTTTATGTTTTTTCTTTCTTTTTTTTTTTTTTTTTTTCGAATTCTGGACTTTTCATTATTTTCACCTGGATTTTCAAAGTTAAATTTAATTATTACGGATACGTTTTGTCATTAAATTCTTAAGAGAAGCAACTGATATAAAACTATTACTTATCATTTTAGATGATGCTGATTATCTATATATTTATAAAAGTGAAATTGTCTGTCCGTGTGTGCGAGTCTGTGTGTGTGTACAATTCCCTATCAAACTACTTCGTCAATTTTCAGTGTACAGACTCGAGATTTGACATAAGGGGTATTGATATTTGGGAAAATCCTTTTAGTCGGGGTTCGGTCAGAAATTTTACTGTCAAGGGGTTAAAGTTCAACGATTTGACCTTTAAAAACTCTATCAAACTCCTCCGCCAATTTTGGAATTTGAAATTTCAGATGTATGTTACTTGGGCATGGATCAAACTTTTTAATTTGATTACAGCCTAACACAATAAATGTTAAGGGGTCAAAATTGGAGTAAAAGTTTAAAAAAATATTTGACTACTGCGGTTTCTATCAAATTACTCAACTAATTTTTAGTCTAAATATTTGAAATTTAACATAAAGTGTATTGCGACACAGGGCAAGCTTTTCAATCATTTTTTGACCGTAAATTTTGCTGCAAAGAGGTCAAAGTTCAAAAGCTTTGACCTTTTCGGTCTGTAGCAAACTATTAAGCCAATTTTGGGTTTAAACATTTAAAATTTTACAGAAAGAGTATTTAGACATGCATCAAGATTTTTAATCAGTTTTGGGCGAAAATTTGGTTGCCAAGAAGTCAGAGTTTAAAGAGTTGACTTTCGCATACTCTACCAAACTCCTCCGCTTATTTTGGATCTAAATACTTTAAATTTTAGATGTAGGTTACGTAAACATGAGTCAAACTTTTTATTTATACATACATATGCACATAAAGTTATGAACAGTACACAGGGCCCTGGAAAAGCCGGGCTGGACTGTTAGTATCTCTATAAAATTAATAGGAAGCTTATTCTTGGCTTATGCATTAGAATTTCGTAAAAGCCAGAAATTAATTTAAATTTCACAAATTCACGAAATAATGTATTCTTTTTCAACTATTAAGACAAATGGAAAAAGGCTTGTTTTAAAACTACATTTTTTTAGTTTTCTCAAAGCGGTCAACAAGTTTCGTTCACGGATTTTCATATAAAGTCCAAATAAATATTAGTATCAATATTTATAATACACTCTCAAGCAGATAAAAGCTTACCTTCAACTAAATACATTCAAGATGGTTCATGAGTTAGATATCGTTCAGAGAAAATTAAATTTTATTTGTACGTACACCCCGATGATAGCATTTGAGACATTCTAATTCTGATAGTTAATTCAACATTATATTATAATTAAAAAAAAAGCTTTAAAATCTTAAATATAGGGGAAAATATATAATTTTAATATTTAAACTACAAAAAACTATCGGCGTAAAATTCATAAAAATCTGCTTTCCATTTAATTCATGCCAGTATTTTTCCTGCATGAATATCGAGTTATTTAAAAGACTTTCAAAAGATTTCACTACAATGAAAATAGTTAATTTTCAAATATACATGATTTAGATTTTACTTTACAGCCTGGGATATGCTATTGAAAACGCAGTTCATTCAGGCATATAACAGTATTCATTGAATTTAACAATTGTTCCTGTATTTTCATTATTTCAATTTTGAGTTTCCTTTTTACACTATCGCTTCAATTTTACGTTTCAATTCATGTGCTCATTGCAAATTTTATAATTATTCACATCTATTTTGCCAACAATATTTAATCCGATGAGATGAGCCATTCATTGAAAATGCAGTGGTTAAGGAAAAACATTTGGGTTTGTTTTACTATACATATGGATTCGAAAAAGTTGCCAAAAAACAAAATATATAACAAATAAATGTTATCCAAGACAAGATAAATTACTTTTCCAACTAACTTGATAAGTTTTTAATGTTTTTATTTAATGTGAAATGTTTAATCGGTTCGAAGGCATGCAGTGTTTATCGATATATGTGAAAAACAAAACAAAACAAATGGCGGCTACCTCGCTGTTGAGGCGTTAAGTTTAAGAAAAGGATTCCAAACTAAAACATTATACAAAATTCTGTTAGAAACACACCGAATATATGTCCGCCTATGTCACTGTAACATATATTAAGTGAGTTTCTAACAGTATTTGTATAGTTTTTAGTTTGAAATCATTTTCCAAACTTGACGTATTCAACAGCGATATCGCCGTCATTTTCAATATACCAATAAACACTGCATGTTTTTCGAACCGATTAATGGTGTTATACCTAATGAGCCACTCCAAAACATGAAAAAGGTATATATATATAACAAGCAAAAGAAAAACCAAAACCAATCCAAAGCTAAGACAATATATATATATATTCTAGAAACATATATAACCTATTGGGTCACATATTAAGAGCAAGTTAAATTATTTGAAGGAAAAAAGTGAGTTAGCAAAACCAGTTTTTCTGTATTTTTTCTTCTTAGTGCTTGTACGATAACTTTTTATATCGACTGTTGAGAGAGGGGACAGAAGCGAGAGTCATAGTTCGAGCGGTCCTGTCAGAAAACATAGTGAGTCGTTGTTTATGTAAATTCCAATAATTAAACATTTTTTTTTCTAACATAACTCATTCCGATAAGTGACGTTTAACTTGGTATGACTTGTGTAACAGCAAAACGCAATAGGGAAAGCAAACGTTCATTATTTCAATTTTTGTATAATAATAAAGAAGAAATTGTGTAGAGAGGTTATTAATTAAAATCATTACATCGTGTTATTTGCTTTCCTGTTCTTCTTAACCGCAAGTATAAGAAACTTTCAAAACTACGTCTACACATTTTGTTTGACCTCAGAAATGTATCCGTGAAGTAAGGGTTCCATCAATCTTAATGTTGAATAGAAAAAGATCTTCATCGAAAAAAAAAAAACAAAAACAAAAACACTACACAACTTTATGTTGAGTTTATATCATGCATTTTTTTACTATATCGAAGCCTTTTTGATCTGTGTGAGAGTGAGTGTGTTAATAAAATTTATCGAAGAAGATTTTAAAAAGTGAATACATTCAAACTAAGAGAATTTGGCAGGCGTTCCTTCTTGTATTGATAGTTTCGTCTTTACATGAATGCAGACAAGTGACTAAGTGGGTTCGTCAGATTCACTGTCGCTTGCTTTGGTGTGAACATATTGGCTGATTCTTATCGCTTCAATTCTGGTTGATATTAATGAAATTAGCCTCGATTCGGTTTCTTTCTAGTCATTTTTATCTGGTAGCTAAAGTGAAAAGAAAACTGACACAGATGTGAGTGTGGCAGAGGTAGTTTGTTTCTAGTTTTTATTTTTAAAATTCTTCTTTAGATGTGTTCTTGCATGTAAGAGACGGACAACTTTTGTCGCTAGGTTCGTCAAATAAAATATTTTCTTTTTATAATAAATATTAATATTTTAAAATTTGACTAATATTACAATTAGAACGTTGCTTCTAACTATGTATAGTTATTTCTGTGACGGAAATATTCGTTGTAATCATTCCAAATCTTTACACCTGTTTAAAAGTAGCCCCGACACTAATTACAAAATGAGATAATAATGGTCGGTTGCTATTTTTAAAGTTTATTAGAAACATAAAAAAGGATATTTCTATTCAAATACCCGATTGCTTTCTTATTGAGAAAGTAGTGATCCTTGTTTGCTACAATTTTATCTACTTTATGGGAGCGAAATTCGTGTAGAAAACATGTCAAATCTGATTATATTTGGCTTAAGAGGCTTACGTTTAAATAGCATGTTCGATAGGTTGTATAAACATTTTAGCATTTCTTAAAAGTTCAACCACTAAAGGTTAACATGAAACCTTGCTTAACTATATAAATTTGTATTAATTCGATTATTCGAATGACATTTTTTATCTTTTCATGGCGTTTTCATTTCGAAACTCGAAGCTTATTCAGGTGCCTTTTATCGAAATTGGAATCTTTATGCGATTCTGAAAGAAATCCTTTTATCTACGAAAGTAGCCTTCTCTCATTCTATCATTCTTGATCAGGTAGATGCCATAAATACGTCGAAATTGTATTCTTAGTAACGTTTCCACCGACGAGTGAAAATTCAAACTCCGTAAAACCACTATTAGAACCGATTAAAAATGAGCATATCCATCATTTGCGCCACGAGCCCTGTAGATGGTTTTAGGAACCCTAATTCTATTTTTATTTTAAACGTGTAATAATAATACGTATTACTACTGACTTGGAAGAAGTGCCAGTTCAGCTGCACTGAAAACCTGTAATACAGTCAGTAAAAACGTCTTTCGTGGATAGCTGCATGCATATATTCTGTGTTTTTTTTTACACAGGAAACACCACATTATCAAGGGAAAGAGTTCACTCGGGGATAAGGGTTAAAGAGTGTACAGTAGAACTTTGACACTATAGTAATCAATTCCGTAAATTTGTTAACTTATATGGAACGGCTTATAAAGAACTTGTTTATGTTAAACTTGAAGACAACCATATTGCAGTCAGCTGGACAGCAGGAAAACGGAAAACAATTCCACAGGCGTGCAGTTCTAAAAAAGAAGTTTTGTTCATGGAATCTATGTTTAGGTTTAGGCACAGATAAAATGTGTGGGGGGGGAATTATTGATAGTGTTTTCAGCTAGACGGGTGTTTCTTGTGAAAGTTTGGCGAGGGGGGCATAGACTGAAGCTCAGTCGAACACTTTCCATGAAAATAACGATAAAGCAGAGACAAACTCGCAATATCTCTTCTGTGAGATAGAGGCTGCAGGGAAGAGAAAAGGACATCTCCTACGAGGCTACGTAGTTTATTTTGAACTCTATCAAGGCAGGAAAGTCCTTTCTAGCAGCTCCTGCCCAGACGTGGCAACAGTATTCCATCCTTGGACGTACCTGGCTCTTATATAGATAGAGAATTGCATCAGCACTGAGATATCTTCTGGATCGATAGAACGATCCCACCATATTTCCAGCAGCCTTGACAACAGATTTTATGTACGTTACTTATATTAAATGGCCACCTTATTGAATTAAATAAATTACTAGGTTTACTTATGGAAGTCGTTGTTGCCTAACTCATTTGCTGCTTTTTAAAAATTAAAATTTTAATAACATTATTAATAAATTTACAACCTCTACCAAAGACCTTGTCCTCTTGTTTGTTTTCCATGTTTACACTCATAATAGTATTTTCGGTGGTCGGTCGTTTTAAATTTGACATACCTCGTAACACTACTTTAAATTTGAAAAAATTAGATGACGTGTCCACCCATTTATGTCTATTTACTAGTCTCTAACGCTGAAATTATAAATACATTTGAAAAGAAAACCTGGAGAAATTCACTGTAATGTCAATAATACTAAGGTTAGTAGTAACAGTTCCGAAGTAGCTGAAAGAACAAAAATAAGAGGAGTTGGAATATGAGTTAATGTCGAAAATTAATGCGTAGAATTGTTGAAAAGATCTAGAATTTTATTGAAAATCTTCGAACGCGGAAGCACACCATAATAACAATAAACGCTTTAATAATCAATAATACAAATCTCACCTGTCTGTTTAAATGTATGTAAGTATGTATGTCTGCAATAAACTTTTGACAGCGGCGACAGATTTTCACGAGATCCGTATCGTTTTAAAATGCGATTCTTCGGACGACAAATATCGAAACATTGGCTAAACAAGTCACAAAGAAACTGGAACTACCAGAAATTCTGACAGCGCTAATACTTAAACGAAAAAGAATATATATATATATATATATATATATATATATATATATATATATATATATATATATATATCAATACTTGCCACGGACATGCGTGGCAAAATAGTTGTTATCGTTGAAAAAATAAACTTGCATGAAACTTCCAAGACGCGTAGTCGAAATGGATGTATCTAGGAACTGCCCCTTCTTGTTTATTCGTGACGTTTATTCGAAACGCGGTTTTGGGAAGAAATATATTGCTTTTTTGTGTAATCTAACGGATTCATTCTTTGAAGGAAAAAAAATTGCAAGTATTCTAAAGTGTAAGGTTTGATTTGTTTCTGTCTTTCCAACAACAAAAAATGAATGAACATAAAAAAGAAATAAAAAAAACGTAATCTTTATTTTATTATTTTGAATCTGTGAATCTATGTTTGTTATCATTGATGTATGAGAAAATCCTAACTCGATCTAAACACAATTTTCCACTTTATTCTTCAGTAGCAAGGACATTTTATCGACAACGAATATTTCGAAGAAAAACCAAACATGTTTGGATATTTTGTGCAGGAAAATGTTGAAATATATCTTGTAAATCACGGAATATTCTTACAGTTTTAATAAGCATAACGTGGTTGCAACTTTATTCATATGTAACACTAGCAGTTCAGCTCGGCTTTGCTCGGGCTCTATGTACTGTTCATTACTTACCCTAGGTGTGAATACACTTTATGTAAGATTTCAAATATTTAGACCAAAATTCGTCTGAGTAATTTCGTAAAGACTGCATGGATGATTATTTTTTTAACTTTGACCCCAATTTTGACATTTATTATTTTGGTCTCAAATCAAAGTTCAAAGTATTACCGATGTCCATGTTACCTATATCTTAAATTTCAAGTCTTTAGACCCAAAATTGACGAAGGATTTTGGTAGAATCTGCAAAGGTACACTCCTTCAACTTTGACCTTGGCAGCCAAATTTTCGCCCCAAAACTGATTAAAATGCTTGCCGCATATCCTAATATCCATTATGTATAAATTTTAAATGTTTAGACCCAAAATTGGCTGAGTAGTTTGCTAGACACCGCAAAGTTCAAGTCTTCTGGACTTTGGCAGCTCAAACTGTCGACCGAAACTGATTCAAAATCTTGCCCTATGTCTGAATACGCTTTATGTAACATTTCAAATGTTTAAACCAAAAATTGGCTGAGTAATTTGGTAGAGACCACAGAGGTAATTTTTTTTAAACTTTGACTCCGTAATATTTAGTTTTTGGGGCTCAAATCAAATTATAAATTTTGATCCATGTTCAAGTAACCCACATTTAAAATTTCAAATGTTTAGACGCAAAATTGGCGGAGGAGTTTGGTAGTGTTTTCAAAGGTCAAATCGTTGAACTTTGACCCCATTGGCAGCCAAATTTCTGACCGGAAACTGATTAAAAAGATTTTCCCAAATTTCAATAAGCCTTATGTAAAATCGCGAGTCTGTAGACAGATAATTGCCAGAGTTATTTGGTAGGGAAATGTGCAAAGACACACACAGAAACACACAGAAAGACAGGCATCTTCACTTTTATAGATATACTAGCATTACAGCCCGGCGTTGCCCGGGTGTTTGGATGTGTTGTTAAGCAAAAAAAAAAAAGTGTAATTAGAAAGGCAGGCTCGAATCCGTACCGCGAAGGAGGAAAAGAACGGGTAAAAACCTGAGGTCTTTGCTGTTACGACCACCATCAAACCGGAAGTGACGTAGGTTAAAATTAAGGCTAAACAATCGAAAGGAGAGGAAGACTTTCAAAAATATCGGCAGAAAAAGCGACTCCGCTATAGAAAAGTGCCCAGTTGAGGGTCTAGATATTAATGTTCTAGACAATTTTGTCGATATTTGTCGTCTGAAAAGTCGAACTTAAAAACCATACTGATCTTGTGAAAATCCGTCGCCTCTTTTTTTCCCTTTTTTTACATAGGCATCACCACTTATCAAGGCCAAGAGGCCACTCGAGTATAAGAGTTAAAGAATGTACAGTAGACATTGGTCAATATAGTGACCGTTAGTAATGCCGATTCGGTAAATGTGTTAACTAATATGGAACGGCTCATCAAAAACTTGTTTACGTTAGACTTGAAGACAACCATATTGTAGTCAGCTGGAAAGCAGAAAAACGGAAGACAATTCCATAGGCGTGCAGTTCTAAGAAAGAAGCTTTGCTCATGGAATCTACGTTTAGGCTTAGGCACAGATAAGGAGTGGGGGTGAATTAGTGATAGTGTTTTCTGCTAGACGGGTGTTTCTTGTGAAAGTTTGGCGAAGGGGGCCATAGAATGGAGCTCAGCCGAGCACTTGCCATGAAAATAACGATAAAGCAGAGACCAACTCGCAATATCTCTTCTGTGAGAAAGAGATTGCAGGGAAGAGAGAAGGACATCACCCACATGGCTAGGAAGTCTATTTTGAACTCTATCAAGGCAGGATAAGTCCTTTCTAGCAGCTCCTGTCCAGATGTGACAACAGTACTCCATCCTTAGACGTACATGGCTCTTATATAAATAGAGAATTGCATCAGCACTGAGATATCTTCTAGATCGATAGAAGGATCCCACTATTTTCCAGCGGCCTTGGCAACGGATTTAATGTATGTGTTCCATTTAAGTTCAGGAGTAAAGGTCAAGCCCAGAAGCTTGTCAAAACATGAGACCTCCCCAAGACGAGAGCCATTCAATTCAATTGATGCAAGGTGGGATCAGAGCGTTGATGATGTAAAGATAAAAGCTTGCTTTTAGATGCATTAAAAGTAACAAGCTACCTATTTCCACATTGGAGCAGCTGCTCAATATCAGAGGAGAGAGACTCAGAGAGAACTTGGTCGTTTACGGTCTTAGATGTGCTACCATAGATAGTAGTGTCATCAACATAGATGTCTACGAATGATGTACGGATGTAATTTGGAAGATCATTGATATAGATCAGGAAGAGAGTTCGGCCCAGGTTGGACCGCTGAGGGACTCCAGCATTAATACTAAGAGCTTCTGATTTCTGCCCATCAACCACTACTCTTATGAACCTATCAGAGAGAGATGATTTAATAATTGAGAAGACATTTCCAGCTATACCGTAGCTAGAGATCTTGTGAAGTAAACCTTTATGCCATACTCTATCAAAGGCCTTTGATATGTCAAGACAATTGCCCTAGAAAGGTAGCCTCCGTCGAGAGATTCGCTAATCCTATGAGATATAACTGTAAGCACATCTGCTGTAGATCTAGCAAAATGGAAACCATAATGCATGGCACTAAGAAAGTTATTTTTGCTGAGATACTTGATTACTTCTCTATTTAACACAGATTCCAGCAACTTACTCATGACGCACAGGAGACTTATTGGCCTGTGCTGTGAAGGAGATGAGCGATCACCTGAATTCTTAAATACGGGGCATACTGGTGTGATTTTCCAGGGTGACGGGAAGCAATCCTCTTTAAGATAACGTTTAAACAGTTTTGTAAGGATGGTTGAAGTATTTTGAATACTATAATTGGAATACCGTCAGGGCCGGTTGCTTTACTGGAATCAAGGTTTTTGATTAGCTTGGCAATATCACGTACAGATATTTGTATATCACATAGCATGTTTTCTGATACAGGGGGAAATATTGGAGGTTGGCAGCCTTGGTCGCAAAGGTTAGAATTAGCTGCAAAGTTCTTGGCAAAGAGTTTGGTTTTGTCTGATACTGACGAGATTACTTCAGGTCAATTTATGAGAGTTGGGATAGAGCACACGCTTCTGTTCAAAATTTTGTTTGCTATTTGCCAAAACTCTGTCGAAAGTTTTAGGCAGACATGTACATACATGCATACATACATTTATATATTGGTAACTTAACATTTTCGACCAAAACCAATTAAAAAACTTGCCCAATCTCTGAATACCCTTTAGGTAAAATTTCAAATGTTTAGACCAGAAATTGCCTGAGTAATTTGGTAGAGATCGCAGAGGTAAATTTTTTTAAAACGTTGACCCCTATTATTACCCCTTAACATTTATTGTTTTGGGCTCAAATCAAGTTATTAAGTAAGATCCATGCCCAAGAAACCTATATCTAAAATTGTTTAGACCCAAAATAGTCGGAGGAGTTTGGTAGAGTTCTCAAAGGTCAAATGGTTGAACTTTGCCCCCTTAACAGCCAAATTTCTGGCCGAAAACCGTTAACAAAGACTTTCCCAAATCTCAGTACCTTTTTATATCTAATTTCGCGTGTGTAGACTTAAAATTGACAGAGATATTGCGTAGGAAAATGTACACAGACACACACAGAGACACACACACAGACACGTTCACTTATATATATATATATATAGTTATATAGATATATAGATAGATTCTGGTTTAGCTATGTAACATTTGTGTTACGTTAAGATTACATCTAATTTTGGTTTGGGAAAAACAAAAGTCTTTCACATTTCGCTTTCGATATGTAAGTGTAAATAATGATGGTTATATTTAGTTTTAATTTAATGGAAAGAGAAGAACGCGTTTTAAAAAAAAATCCTGGGAATTCACGACCCTGACTTTAAACAATTAAAGTCAATCAGTAAATATTCCCCAAATTTCAGTTTATTTTGAATATTATTGAGGTTTGTGGAGAAAGAAACCTGTGACAACAACTTATTGAAATACAAACATTTAAGATTGTATTACATTTGGTTCAGGCTTATTGGACATTAATTAGCAAAATCTCACTTTATTGAATTACTCATTGGATATTTAAAGATCAAATTCATACAACGAAATTTGATAAAAATTAAAACAAGGCTTTATTATTGAAGGTCTTGAAACTAATTTACAAAGGGTTTTTTTAATGAGTCTTTTTTATTATTAAAGAAGTATTGTTGTGTATCGTCTGTGACTGACATGAATTAAAAAGGTACCTCTAATTTTTACTGCATTTTTTAAAATTCATAGATATATTTATTATTGAAATAAAAATGCGCTTAGAAATGTTAATAAGAGCTTATAGTGATTTTCATGTATCACGGCTAAATGCTGTGAGCATTCGCTTCCAACAGAAAAAGATCGTATAGTCTCGGAAATTCGCAAAGTGAACACTTGCCTTGAAGGTTTAACATTTCAGGATCTGCGTTTGCAAAAAAACTTTGGCTAGTTTAGTTTTGTCCATTCAGATCTTCTAAATGACCTTTTCTTAGTTTCTGTCAACGTCGGCGAATAGGTGTTGTATCGATTCCTTTTGCGGGAAAATGAAATGCTCTATTATATCTTTGAGCACTATTGAGTAACAAAGACTTTCCCAAATCTCAGTACCTTTTTATTTCAAATTTCGAGTGTGTAGACTTAAAATTGACAGAGTTATTGCTATCTAACGTTGGAAAAATAACAATATATGTTCCTTATTGAGAGAGAAACAACCCTTCTAGACTGCGAAAAGATAAGGGTTCATATCTTTTAATAACCCTTGCTTGATTATTAAAACAAATCATATGCTGGAAAACATCACGTACAGATATCACTATATTTCCAAACTGAAATATGAAAACAGTTTTCAGGTTGGGATTTTCACAGGTCTTGTTCGTAGCTTGCTGTCAATTGGTGTCGAATAATATGACAAAATAGACAACGCGTTATGCTTTTACAAGTTTTCACCAGGAACCAACATTTCGTCTGCTTTATGTTTGGTGCAAAAACAATGTTTCCAACAAAGTCTCACCTATAAGATTTGTCTAAAAATAGTAAGTCTAAAATGAACAACTATCATGCAACTGTAAGTGTTCAAATGCGAATTCACGACAACGTCGAGCTTGCTTACAGGCATTTCAAGATTATAACTTCACTCTTTTTTATTAGATTACGCCTAATGTACTTCGATCATATTTATTACTGCTAAGTAGAAATAGCCGTCCACAGCCCCAAAATGTAAATGATATACGTAATGTACCAAATTAGAATAAGAAAAGTAACCATAGCTAAGAATCATTGCACAGTTAATCCCAGGTAACTTCGAGTCGTTTTGGTTGTACTAAATAAAATATAGACTGGGAATGTAATATTGAGAAAATCGAGTAGAATTGACAGGAGCGAGATTTGAAATTCGAACTTTATCAATGAAAATATCAATCTGAAGTCAAGGTAAAAAAAAAACAAAATAAAACTTTCAAAACTTTTTGTTTACTTGATATCATTTTCTATTGAATTTTTTTTTCTCATCGTCTGTTCACCTAGTCAGCTAGAAATGTATGTGTGGAATTGTATAAAAGAAAATGAACGAAATATAAAAAAATATCCTATGTGCATCAGATAAGAGACAGGGAAGTGAGAAAGGAGGAAATAAGACTAGAAGATAGAAAAATAAAACTAAAGATGGAAGGAAGGAAACAAGAAAAGGGTGGACAAAATGGCGTCTGCGATATGAGTGTTATCAATAAAAGACGAACTCTCTAGATTAGAGAACAAGATTTGTGAAGAAAAAGCCTCATAGAATTGTGCCTATTCATTTGGTCAGCTTTTGTGACTTGAAATACAGTTATTTTCCATCGCCCAGCTCTACTTTCAACAATACAATTTCTTCCTTTTTTATTAACATATTTATTTTGTCATTTTGCGTTCGTAAGTGTCGTGTTCATTTCACTTTATATATTTCATATTATCTTCATATATGTATTTTTTATAGTGATTTTTATCTTATGCATAACTATCCATTTTTTGCGGCTAGTCTTTTGAAGTGTGGTTTCCATTTCTATTCGACTTTTTAACAAGATGTTTTGTTGACAAACGGTGTCGTAAAACGTCGAAGTAGAACATAGTTATGCGAAAAGAACAGGTGTATTCGCCCATCTTGAATTTGCTCTCTTTCCATCACTCAGATTAACGCCATTTTAAAAATTCATTTTCAATTATCTATTCATTTATGCATTTCAAACCGGAAACAATAATTCTCTTTAGTTTTATTTATAACGTAATGAAAGAAAATATTTTATTTATAACGTAATGAAAGAAAATATTTTATTTATAACTTAATGAAAGAAACTATTTTATTTATAACGATTCATTTTATTCATAATGAAAGAAAATATTTTATTTATAACGTAATGAAAGAAAATATTTTATTTATAACGTAATGAAAGAAAATATTTTATTCATAACGTAATAAAAGAATATATTTTATTTATAACGTAATGAAAGAAAATATTTTATTTATAACGTAATGAAAGAAAATATTTTATTTATAACGTAATGAAAGAAAATATTTTATTTATAACGTAATGGAATAAATATTTTATTCGTAACGTAATGAAAGAAAATATTTTATTTATAACGTAATGAAAGAAAATATTTTATTTATAACGTAATGAAAGAAAATATTTTATTCATAACGTAATAAAAGAATATATTTTATTTATAACGTAATGAAAGAAAATATTTTATTTATAACGTAATGGAATAAATCTTTTATTTATAACGTAATGAAATAAAATAAATATTCTTTAATTAGTAAAAATTCTATCTATAATATTATGAGAATGTTACGTCCTCATTTCCTAATAGCGGATAATTTAAAAGCGTTAACTCGCAAAATTTGCAGCAGTAAGGTTTAAAATAAAACTCCTATGGATAAATAACTATTGAGATTTAATGTCATTTCCCACAATATGGGATTGTATTTTGATTTCTTTTACCCGTTAAAGTTCAGGACAAAATGGCAGAAACATAGACGCTCATCTCCAACTCCAGTTGAATGAAGTAAAGGGAACGAATAATCAGTTTATTAATTGATGTAAATGCGCCGTTAAATTGAGTTCTGTTAGCCAAGCGTGGCTTTGGAGACAGCGAAATTTACATGACCAGTCTTTAACTGCAGGTTTGGAAACAATTGGTTATTTTGAATGCAGCTTTGTTTAGCAATTCACCATAAAGAAACTGGCACCGGAGAACGTTTTCAAATTGTGCAAATTTATTTAATTTATATTTAATCAACGAAAAATGTATATTTGGTGAACGAATACTTGTACTAAATAGACATATCACCTAGCCATCTCGTTCGTGCGATTTACTCCATTAGATTTTTTTTTGTGGATATGCAAAGTCTAGCGTCTATGATGATAAACCAGCCACACTAGACCACTTAATAGACATCATCCCATTATTGCCGAAATACAGCGTAGAGTTTGAGAAAATTGGACCATCTAAATTACGTCATATGCGCGTGAGCACAGTTTGCCTATAAATTAGAAGTAATCGTTGGATAAAAAATATTTATCTGTGCTTTATTTTAATTTTAAGTTCGCCACCTTTCTAACCACACACACACACACACACACACACACACACACACACACACACACACACACACATATATATATATACACACACATATATATATATATATACATATATAAAATACACTTGGGTAATAGAGAGAAAATGTCTGAAAAGAAGCATTTGTACCGATTGGCCAACTGTTTAATTACTCGCTCTGTGTCTACACTTCATGTTAAAAAGTATAAATGACAAATAAAACACATAATTACAAAATAATTAATGAGAGCGATGAGAAAAATCAGAACAAAATGCATAAAAACTGATCAATATATATATATATATGTATATATATATATATATATATATATAAAATAATAAAACTTGTACCTCTCATACTCCTCCAATGATGACCATCGAGTTGTGGCACTATATCTAGTGCCACTAGCCCTCGTGGTTCCCCACCCCCTAGCCAGAAGGTGATTTGGCCGTAAACATAGCAATATAGAAAACAAGGGGACCATAAATCATTATTACTAGAACTCTTGCTCTTTTTTCATTTTGACAGCCATGGGGTAAGGACACATCTTTTTTGATTATCTGTAAAAGAGGGAGGGACGCTCCCTCATTTTACTTAAGGAGTAACTAGATAGTTACTTGGAAAGAGTTAATTGTTAAAGTTAATTGGTATGAGTTGCAAATTATATTTGTTATAATATTTTTATAAAATATAAATAGATAAGAATTTTTACATTGTTATTACAACCTGCATTGTGCATTATTATGTCTGCCTTAAATATCGAGACGGTCTGAGCAACCTGAAGAATATTCCAACCAGAGACGTCATATGGAGCGAAGGAAAGAGAAAAGCCACACCGAATTCCAGGCATGTCTTTATTTTTTAACAAAAATACTTTCTTGTAACTGTTGGGTCGTTACGCTAATGATCTACCCATACTGTTTTAATTTGTACCGTTTTAGGATATTTACGTAACACGCTGGTTTGTCATGTCATTGACCGGCCCATAGTGTTATAGAGTGATGTCGCTGAATTCGGCCGTTCCGGGTTGCGGGTGGACTTATGTCGCTTCAAAGTCACTCTAGAAAAAACCCTGGGTATTAAAATTTCCCGTTCGATGAATCACCAATTCTTCCACTTTGTAAAATATCAAAAGTGCAAATCGTCCGGCATTGGTCGCCAAAGGCTGTATCACTAGGAAGCAAAGGTCATTTAAACGAAAAGAAGAAAGAATAAAACTTCGGCTATTAGTGTTTTTGGATAGCGTACCAATAATTATTCAAAGAAAAAAAGATTACACACTTTGATACTTCACAAGTCTCAATTTGAACCCTTAATATTCGTATGTGGATGACAGACACTTTTTGGTCAGTCGGGACGAATTTCAAATTAATCATTAACCCATCAGCGGAGTTATGTACTGTGTAAACATCAACCCTAAGTTCGCGGGTCAGACGAACAAAGCAGAGTCTCTTAGTCCAGTTCAATTGATCCTCTTTCTGTCTTTCTGACCCTCGGTATTACTGTCACCCGTTGAGAATTCGCCTGGATATCTCTGCCCCAGCACTAATAAAATTTAACCAACGCATTTCGACAATACATTAACGATAATATTCTACAATTTCACACTCTGAAAAATACAATAGTGGCTAATGGAAATTTAGGTTCGCATCTTTTTTTTTATTTCTCCACGTATTTTCCACCTTCGTATACTACCATTAATAGGAGGTTTCTCCTTTCAATTTTGGGCTTGCCCGCAAAATCATAAATGCGTTTTATTTTCTTAATCCCTTATAAAAGTTTAAACCTCCGAAAAGTGGTTAATGGCCGTATTCTAACTAACAATTGTGTGTGTTTGTGTGTGTGTGTGTGTGTGTGTGTGTGTGTGTGTGTGTGTGGTCCTTTCTGTGTTTTTTATAAACAATTCTCAACAACTTAAAATTTCATAAAAAACATTGTGTTTTATCCCCGATATAAGGTAGTTCATAATTCGGTTTATGATAACAATAACAACAAAACAGACAACCACACTTCGGAGATGCCATTCCGCATGAGGAAGCCTGCTATTGCCCTGTTAGACATCATTTCGATTATCGCCGAAAATCAGTTTTCAAACTCGCAATTTTCCGGGAAAGTTAATTTACACCAAATCCCACTTAGATTTATTCGCCAGATAATAACTCAATGTTTTCTTTTTGAGTAAAGCCAACATATTTTTATCAACCATTTTTTTTACGACTTCTACGATGAATTAATAGTTCCGTTTTTATCTTGTTTTCGTTTTCCTGTCTTTTCTTTCCTTTCTTTTCCACCCTCCGAATTTGGACGTTTGTCTCAATAGCATAGCAGTCTTTTTTAAAACCCGCCAATATGGCCATCTATAATATAAATCTCACCTGTCTGTTTCAATGTATGTATGTATGGATGGATGGATATATGTCTGCCAAAAACTATTGCCAGAGGCGACGAATTTTCAGGAAATCGATATCGCTTCGAAGATCTACTCCTCGGACGCCAAATATCGAAAATATGCTAAAAACATCATTTCCTTCACCCTCAACTGGTCACTTTTCTATAAAGAGGGCTCGCTTTTTTCCGTCGATAATTTTGAAAGTCATCCCCTCTTTTCGATTGTCTAGCCTTAATTTAAACCTTCGCCACTTCCGGATTGGCGATGGACGCAACGGAAAAGATGTCACGTTTTTTTTTACGTTCTTTTCCTTATTTGCGATAAGGGGTCGAGCCTGCCTGCCTACTACCTCTTTTTTGTTTTTGCTCAACACACACCTGCAAACACTAGGGCAACGTCGGCCACCAAAGCAAGTCTATAATATAAATCTCCTTTGTCTGTTTAAATGCATGTATGTATATTTGTATGTCTGCCTAAAACTTTCGCCAGCGGCAACTAATTTTCACGAGATCGGTATCATTTTGAAGCTCGACTTCGCGAAGGACAAATAGCCAACAATTGGACAAAAACATTAATTTCTTAACTGAGCAATTTTTTCCAGGGAGGAGTCGCTTTTTTCGCCGATATTTTCGAAAGTATTCGCCTCTTTTCGATTGTCTAGCCTTAATTTACACCTACGTCACTTTCGGTTTGGCGATGGGTACACACAGCAAAGACATCAGGGTTTTTTCCCGTTCTTATCCCCTTTCACGGTACGGGTTCGAGCCTGCTTGCCTACAACCACTTTTTTTTTTTTGCTTAACACACCTCCAAACATCTGGGCAACCAGGCTAGCATTATGTATTCAATTATATTTTACCATTTATTTTTATGTATTCAATTATATTTTACCATTTATTTTTACTTTATACTTTTAGTTATGAAGCTCGATGTATGTTTAATACAACAACAGAGCATACACAATAAGTGATTTCAATCATGCTTTTTATTTTAGATTTAAAATATTAACAACTCCATTTTATTTCAGTATTTAATTTGTGTATTTCTGTTTTATTAAATGCTAGCTTTTTTTCTAGTCCAATACCGGCTTCCATCTTATCTCGAAATTACTTATAACGGCACCAACTTACTTTCGGAAGAACCCCCCCCCCATCAGCCTTTTCTTTTATATCGTAAGCTTCTTAAAACGTTACTAGCTTAAGTTCAGAATAAAATCACGATTTTCTTTTAACGGCTAATTTAAAAAAAAAATGTTTTGAACGCTACTAACTGAATTTCTTTCAACACAGTTTGCAATTTGGAGACGGAATTGTTTTTGTGGAGATAAGTGATTTCAATCACGCTTTTTATTTTAGATTTAAAATATTAACAACTCCATTTTATTTCAGTATTTAATTTGTGTATTTCTGTTTTATTAAATGCTAGCTTTTTTTCTAGTCCAATACCGGCTTCCATCTTATCTCGAAATTACTTATAACGGCACGAACTTACTTTCGGAAGAACCCCCCCCCCCATCAGCCTTTTCTTTTATATCGTAAGCTTCTTAAAACGTTACTAGCTTAAGTTCAGAATAAAATCACGATTTTCTTTTAACGGCTAATTAAAAAAAAAATGTTTTGAACGCTACTAACTGAATTTCTTTCAACACAGTTTGCAATTTGGAGACGGAATTGTTTTTGTTGAGATAAGTGATTTCAATCATGCTTTTTATTTTAGATTTAAAATATTAACAACTCCATTTTATTTCAGTATTTAATTTGTGTATTTCTGTTTTATTAAATGCTAGCTTTTTTTCTAGTCCAATACCGGCTTCCATCTTATCTCGAAATTACTTATAACGGCACCAACTTACTTTCGGAAGAACCCCCCCCCATCAGCCTTTTCTTTTATATCGTAAGCTTCTTAAAACGTTACTAGCTTAAGTTCAGAATAAAATCACGATTTTCTTTTAACGGCTAATTTAAAAAAAAATGTTTTGAACGCTACTAACTGAATTTCTCTCAACACAGTTTGCAATTTGGAGACGGAATTGTTTTTGTTGAGATAAGTGATTTCAATCACGCTTTTTATTTTAGATTTAAAATATTAACAACTCCATTTTATTTCAGTATTTAATTTGTGTATTTCTGTTTTATTAAATGCTAGCTTTTTTTCTAGTCCAATACCGGCTTCCATCTTATCTCGAAATTACTTATAACGGCACCAACTTACTTTCGGAAGAACCCCCCCCCCATCAGCCTTTTCTTTTATATCGTAAGCTTCTTAAAACGTTACTAGCTTAAGTTCAGAATAAAATCACGATTTTCTTTTAACGGCTAATTAAAAAAAAATGTTTTAACGCTACTAACTGAATTTCTTTCAACACAGTTTGCAATTTGGAGACGGAATTGTTTTTGTTGAGATAAGTGATTTCAATCATGCTTTTTATTTAGATTTAAAATATTAACAACTCCATTTTATTTCAGTATTTAATTTGTGTATTTCTGTTTTATTAAATGCTAGCTTTTTTTCTAGTCCAATACCGGCTTCCATCTTATCTCGAAATTACTTATAACGGCGCCAACTTACTTTCGGAAGAACCCCCCCCCCATCAGCCTTTTCTTTTATATCGTAAGCTTCTTAAAACGTTACTAGCTTAAGTTCAGAATAAAATCACGATTTTCTTTTAACGGCTAATTTAAAAAAAATGTTTTGAACGCTACTAACTGACTTTCTTTCAACACAGTTTGCAATTTGGAGACGGAATTGTTTTTGTTGAGATAAGTGATTTCAATCATGCTTTTTATTTAGATTTAAAATATTAACAACTCCATTTTATTTCAGTATTTAATTTGTGTATTTCTGTTTTATTAAATGCTAGCTTTTTTTCTAGTCCAATACCGGCTTCCATCTTATCTCGAAATTACTTATAACGGCACCAACTTACTTTCGGAAGAACCCCCCCCCCCATCAGCCTTTTCTTTTATATCGTAAGCTTCTTAAAACGTTACTAGCTTAAGTTCAGAATAAAATCACGATTTTCTTTTAACAGCTAATTAAAAAAAAATGTTTTGAACGCTACTAACTGAATTTCTTTCAACACAGTTTGCAATTTGGAGACGGAATTGTTTTTGTTGAGATAAGTGATTTCAATCATGCTTTTTATTTTAGATTTAAAATATTAACAACTCCATTTTATTTCAGTATTTAATTTGTGTATTTCTGTTTTATTAAATGCTAGCTTTTTTTCTAGTCCAATACCGGCTTCCATCTTATCTCGAAATTACTTATAACGGCACCAACTTACTTTCGGAAGAACCCCCCCCCCATCAGCCTTTTCTTTTATATCGTAAGCTTCTTAAAACGTTACTAGCTTAAGTTCAGAATAAAATCACGATTTTCTTTTAACGGCTAATTTAAAAAAAAATGTTTTGAACGCTACTAACTGAATTTCTCTCAACACAGTTTGCAATTTGGAGACGGAATTGTTTTTGTTGAGATAAGTGATTTCAATCACGCTTTTTATTTTAGATTTAAAATATTAACAACTCCATTTTATTTCAGTATTTAATTTGTGTATTTCTGTTTTATTAAATGCTAGCTTTTTTTCTAGTCCAATACCGGCTTCCATCTTATCTCGAAATTACTTATAACGGCACCAACTTACTTTCGGAAGACCCCCCCCCCCATCAGCCTTTTCTTTTATATCGTAAGCTTCTTAAAACGTTACTAGCTTAAGTTCAGAATAAAATCACGATTTTCTTTTAACGGCTAATTAAAAAAAAATGTTTTAACGCTACTAACTGAATTTCTTTCAACACAGTTTGCAATTTGGAGACGGAATTGTTTTTGTTGAGATAAGTGATTTCAATCATGCTTTTTATTTTAGATTTAAAATATTAACAACTCCATTTTATTTCAGTATTTAATTTGTGTATTTCTGTTTTATTAAATGCTAGCTTTTTTTCTAGTCCAATACCGGCTTCCATCTTATCTCGAAATTACTTATAACGGCGCCAACTTACTTTCGGAAGAACCCCCCCCCATCAGCCTTTTCTTTTATATCGTAAGCTTCTTAAAACGTTACTAGCTTAAGTTCAGAATAAAATCACGATTTTCTTTTAACGGCTAATTAAAAAAAAAATGTTTTAACGCTACTAACTGAATTTCTTTCAACACAGTTTGCAATTTGGAGACGGAATTGTTTTTGCTGAGATAAGTGATTTCAATCATGCTTTTTATTTTAGATTTAAAATATTAACAACTCCATTTTATTTCAGTATTTAATTTGTGTATTTCTGTTTTATTAAATGCTAGCTTTTTTTCTAGTCCAATACCGGCTTCCATCTTATCTCGAAATTACTTATAACGGCGCCAACTTACTTTCGGAAGAACCCCCCCCATCAGCCTTTTCTTTTATATCGTAAGCTTCTTAAAACGTTACTAGCTTAAGTTCAGAATAAAATCACGATTTTCTTTTAACGGCTAATTTAAAAAAAATGTTTTGAACGCTACTAACTGACTTTCTTTCAACACAGTTTGCAATTTGGAGACGGAATTGTTTTTGTTGAGATAAGTGATTTCAATCATGCTTTTTATTTAGATTTAAAATATTAACAACTCCATTTTATTTCAGTATTTAATTTGTGTATTTCTGTTTTATTAAATGCTAGCTTTTTTTCTAGTCCAATACCGGCTTCCATCTTATCTCGAAATTACTTATAACGGCACCAACTTACTTTCGGAAGAACCCCCCCCCATCAGCCTTTTCTTTTATATCGTAAGCTTCTTAAAACGTTACTAGCTTAAGTTCAGAATAAAATCACGATTTTCTTTTAACAGCTAATTAAAAAAAAAATGTTTTGAACGCTACTAACTGAATTTCTTTCAACACAGTTTGCAATTTGGAGACGGAATTGTTTTTGTTGAGATAAGTGATTTCAATCATGCTTTTTATTTTAGATTTAAAATATTAACAACTCCATTTTATTTCAGTATTTAATTTGTGTATTTCTGTTTTATTGAATGTTAGCCTTTTTTTTTTTCCTCGTACATATGTTTATTTATCCACCGAGTTGATAGCAAAAATTACGAATTATACTCATTTTTAGTTCGTGTGAGGGGAATCTATCACCATACTTTCCCTTAAACACGTCTGTTGGACTTTTATTAAGTACAATACTTAATAGTTTTTTTTTTTTTTTTTTTTAATGGAGAGTAGAAAACGCATTGTGGATGCGTTATCGGCAGCTCCTGTTACTCTCGCTTCTTCTTATTTGTCCCTCAGTCCTCATTTTTTTAAATGAGTGATTTTTCGGACAAAGGGAGAAGAAAAAGCTGTTTTCTAGGTTGGCAGTATTTTTGCGAACAGTTGGCTGAGATGGCGGAAATTTTCTGTTTCTATGTCTATCCTTGTAGCCATGTCACTAGTAAGGGTGCTGGAGGTAAACGTTTTGTCTGGGCTGACGTTATCCGCCTGATAGTCAGGGACCCGAACCTTGGATTAACCACTAAGGAGGCTGTCCTATCAGCAGGTGCAAAGTACTGGGGCTGCTGTATTGCCATTTGGTGAATGGATTCTGGACCATGCAGTAGCTTCTGGTGGGGCCTCTCGATGCCATACTAGTGGGTAATTGTTACGGCTTTACCTTATCATTAGCTACAAATAAAAAAAATTATTCGTTTCTTTTTCTCTCTTAATTTCCCCTCTCTGTCCTGCTCTAAGTAAATCTGTCGACCTAGTCCACAAATTCCAAAATTTCATCATGACAAGTTTCAAGAAAAAATACACGATTAAACCCGGTTCCCCAACTTCCAACGTAGACCCCTACTACCATGTCTCCTTCTCCAACATCAGGGGTCTTCGTTCTAACCTTCCAGAGGTTGAAACCCAATTACAGGAGACTAAACCAGACCTTTTATTTTTAAGTGAAACTGGCATTGGACAGGCTATTTCCCTAGATGAGTTTGCAATTTCAGGATACTCTAACTTAACTTCTAAATCTGACCCCCAAGATCGCCATGGACATGGAATATGTGCCTATATTAAAGATAGCTTTCCATGTGGGAGGGACATCTCCAGGGAAGATCCTAACTTACCCTATATGTGCTTCCGGGTTGCTTTAGCTCACACTACTGCATTTATATTTACTCTCTATCGCCACCACAACAGTGGAGTTACTATCTTTCAAAGCATATCTGAGAAAATTGACCAAGTCCTTTCTACTTATCCTTCAGCTAACATTCACGTATGTGGAGACTTCAATGTTCACAACGTCGAATGGTTGACCCACTCAAACAAGACCGATGATGAGGGGAGGTTCTGTCATGATTTCTCCATTGCCTATGACCTCACTCAGATTGTTCAGGAACCTACCCGTGTGCCCGATAATGACGGCCAGTATGCGAGCCTACTAGACCTTTTTCTCACAACTTGCCCTGAACTATGTTCAGTTTCTGTTCTGTCGCCTCTTGGATCTTCCGACCACTCTGTTGTATCAATTAAGATAAAAATGAAATGTAATAAGTCCCCAGACGTACCTCTTCATCGTACAGTATATCGATACACTAAGGCTGACTGGGATAGCTTCCGTACATTTATATCTGATCTACCTCTGCATTCCATGTTTAAAAAGGATGTGTCCTCTATAGTATTAGACCTAACTGAATGGTTAATTGTAGGTATTGCCCATTTCATACCCTCTAAAAAGTTTCAGAAAAAACCTAACAGCCAGCCATGGTTCTCTCCAGAATGTGCTGCTGCCATTGCGCACAGAAATCACTTTTTCCACTGCTTCAAACGTAATAGATGTATGGAAACTAAAGCCGTTTTCAGGACTGCCAGCAACCATTGTAAGAAAGTAATAAGGAACGCAAGAGTGTTGTATGCTCAATCTGTTAAGTCCAAAGTAGCTGAGCAGCGGCTTGGTTCCCACCAGTTTTGGCAAATAGCAAACAGAATCCTGAACAGAAGCGTGTGCTCCATCCCAACTATCATCAATGGACCTGAGGTAATCTCGTCAGCATCAGACAAAGCCAAACTCTTTGTCAAGAACTTTGCAGCTAATTCTACCCTTTGCGACCAAGACCGCCAACCCCCAATATTTCCTCCTATATCAGAAAACACGCTATGTGATATACGTATATCTGTACGTGATGTTGCGAAGCTAATCAAAAACCTTGATTCGAGTAAAGCAACTGGCCCTGATGGTATTCCAATTATAGTACTCAAAAAACTTCAACCTGAATTAGCGCCCATACTTACAAAACTGTTTAAACGTTGTCTTAAGGAGAATAGTTTCCCATCTCCCTGGAAAATCTCATCAGTATGCCCTGTATTTAAGAATTCAGGTGATCGCTCATCCCCTTCTCAGTACAGGCCAATAAGTCTCCTGTGCGTCATGAGTAAGTTGCTAGAATCTGTGTTAAATACAGAAGTAATCAACCATCTCAACAAAAATAACCTTCTTAGTGACACTCAATATGGTTTCCGTTCTGCTAGATCTACAGCAGATGTCCTTACAGTTATATCTCATAGGATTAGCAAATCTCTCGACGGTGGCAATCTTTCTAAGGCAATTGCTCTTGACATATCTAAAGCCTTTGATAGGGTATGGCATAAAGGTTTACTTCATAAGATCGCTAGCTATAGTATAGCTGGAAAAGTCTTCTCAATTATTAAATCATTTCTTTCTGATAGGTTCATAAGAGTAGTAGTTGAGGGGCAAAAATCAGAAGCTCACAGTATTAATGCCGGTGTCCCTCAGGGATCCATCCTGGGCCCAACTCTTTTCCTGATCTACATTAATGATCTTCCAAATCATATCCTTACATCATTTGTAGACATTTATGCTGACGACACTACCATTTATGGTACCACATCTAAGACAGTAAACGACCAAGTTCTCTCCAATTCTCTCTCCTCTGATCTTGAGCACGTAGTACAATGGGGAAAGGAGTGGCTGGTTACTTTTAATGCATCTAAAACCAAGCTTCTCTCTTTACATCATCAACATTCTAATCCACATTTGTCATCAATTGAAATGAATGGCTCTCGTCTTCAGGAGGCCTCAAGTTTTGACAAGCTTCTGGGCTTGACCATTACTCCTGATCTTAAATGGAACACGTATATCAAATCTGTTGCCAAGGCCGCTGGAAAAATGGTGGGATCTTTCTATCGATCCAGTAGATATCTCACTGCTGATGCTATTCTCTACCTATATAAGAGCCAGGTACGTCCAAGGATGGAATACTGTTGCCACATCTGGGCAGGAGCTGCTAGAAAGGACTTGTCCTGCCTTGATAGAGTTCAAAATAGACTTCGTAGCCTCGTAGGAGATGTCCTTTTCTCCTCCTTGCAACCTCTATCTCACAGAAGAGATGTTGCGAGTTTGTCTCTGATGTATCGTTATTTTCATGGAAAGTGTTCAACTGAGCTTCAATCTTTGGTCCCCCCTCGCCAAACTTTCACAAGAAACACTCGTCTAGCTGTAAACACTATCAATAATTTCCCCCACTCTTTATCTGTGCCTAAACCTAAACGTAGATTCCATGAACAAAGCTTCTTTCTTAGAACTGCACGCCTGTGGAATTGTCTTCCGTTTTCCTGCTTTCCGGCTGACTACAATATGGTTGTGTTCAAGTCTAAAGTAAATAAGTTCTTGATGAGCCGTTCCATATAAGTTATTAAATTTACCAAATTTTCGTTACTAATGATTACTATAATGACCAATTTCTACTGTACACTCTTTAACCCTTATCCTTGAGTGGCCTCTGGGCCTTGATAATGTGGTGATGCCTTTGTAAAAAAAAAAAAAAAAAAACACAAATAAATGACAAAAAAGTTTATATTCCAAATTCCAAAGATGTAATTCATCTTACTGTTCATTTTTCCTGCATGTTAATATGTTCAATTCTTGATATCTTTTTCATAGTGCAGAGAATATCAGTTACATCAATTTTTGAATATTTTTCGCCTTGACTCATTACGAAGAATATATATATATATATATATATATATATATATATATATATATATATATATATTCCTATAAATTTGAGTGTTTTTGTTATTAATATTCATATTAAAATTATTTTTTCTATTGGTTTAAAAAAGAAAATATAACTTTGTTATATATGAGCCGTGGAATTGCATTTATCTGCAAGAGATCTAGCTAATTTTCATATTCGTTTTAACATTCATTTTTATTTATTCCCTAATTTGTTTTTTTTTGTGGGACAATCATCTTTTATTAACTATTACGTGTGATTATATTCATACATATATTCTACATGATT
>NC_136497.1:115589411-115614411 GCF_053919585.1 Euprymna scolopes
ATTTAAAAATGAAATATAAACATTGCCTATAAACACTCATTATTATAAAAAAATAAATAAATATAAACGATTAGGAATTCAAAATAGAGGGTCAATTTCACAAATAAATTTAACGTAAAATGAGGTACTTTTCCAAAACATTGTAGTGTGTTACCAATTTTAAATTATGTGCGCTTATTGGAGGAGGGGGCGTCTACTTTTTAAGCGATTACACATGGTTTTACAACGTTGCAAATCGAACTTAATTTAGTGGGAAACAATTTAGTTAACATCCATAAAGAATTAGGGTGGCCAGAAACGATGATCATTTTATGTTAAATTTATATTTGAAACTGATCTCACACTCTAAATTCTAAAATGATCGTGGTACTTGTGCAGTTTACGCCCCCCCCCCATTAAAAAACGAAAAATTAAAAAAAAATCACATTATATTCTATGTACCCGTTATGGAATGAAGTTCTCATAAAAAAAATTCACTTAATTTCCTCAAGTAGTTTTGTTTTTATTGCTAAAAGCATTCATTCGAGGCATTCGAAACAGTCAATCTAAAGTACACCATTAGCATTGATTTTGGTCGAAATATAATGGATTACTTCCTTTTGATATCAATTAAGCGATTTATTTGAGAAATTCCATGTTCCCGAGATTGAAAACAAGCTGTAAAAACAAAACTAATTGATGAATGAAGTGAATTTTTTAAGGAGAACTTCATTCCATAACAGATACGTAGAATATAATTGTTTTTTTTTTAAATGTTCGTTTTTTAATGAGGGACGTAAACTGCACAAGTACCATGATCGCCTTTCTTTCCGTCAATTTAAAAAAAATGTTCTAACACGTAATCTATAAAAGTAATATTTCATTGTGGAATAGGGATTTAGCTGCGTGTTAATCCACAAAGTCGTCGTTGTTGTTGTCGTAGTCGTGGTCGTGGTCGTGGTCGTCATCATCATCACCATTTGCACTTCGTTTTGTTTTTGTTTTGTTTTATTTTTTCTAGCAAAGTAAATCAATTTAATAACCTACCAAATTTTTATGATTAAAATAAAATTTTAGTTCATTCATAGAGAGAAGCCACAGAAAGCTCACGCAATTTTTTTTTTTTTTTTACATGGGGTTCACCACTTATCAAGGCCCAAAGGCCACTCAGAGATAAGGGTTATTACGTATACAGTAATCAATTGGATAGTATTGTAGTAATCATTAGTATTGGGGGTTTTGATAGAGTGTCTTACTTAAGGGAGCGGTTTGTCAGGAGTTTGTCAGGAGTTTGTTTATGTTTGACTTGAAGACGTCCAGGTTGTAGTTAGGTGGGAAACAGGCAAGCGACAGAGAGTTCCACTGGCCTGCAGTTCTAAGAAATAAGCTTTGCTCATGGAATCTACGTTTGGGTTTAGGCACAGATAGAGAGTGGGGGAAATTATTGACAGTAGTTTCAGCCAGACGGGTGTTTCTCGTGAAAGATTGGCGAGTGGGGACGAGGGATTGGACCTCAGATGAGCACCTGCCATGGTAATAGTGATAAAACAAAGACAGACTCGCAACATCTCTGCTGTGGGAGAGAGGTTGTAGGGAAGAGAAAAGGGCATCCCCCACTAAACCACGAAGTCTATTTTATACTCTGTCAAGGCAGGATAGGTTATTTTAGCAGCTCCTGCCTAGATGTGGAAGCAGTACTCCATCCTTGGACGTACTTGGCTTTTATACAGATAGAGAATTGCATCAGTAGTGAGATATCTTCTGGAGCGGTAGAAGGATCCCACCATTTTCCCAGCGTCGCTGGTAACAGATTTGATGTATGTGTTCCATTTCAGATCAGGAGTAAAGGACAAACCCAGAAGCTTGTCAAAACATAGAGCCTCCCCAAGACGAGAGCCATCCATTTCAATTGATGCCAGATTGGGATCAGAGCGTTGATGACGTAAAAATAGAAGCTTGCTTTTGGATGCATTAAAAGTGACCAGCCACCTCTTCCCCCACTGTACCACGTGCTCAAGATCAGAGGAGAGAGAATTAGAGAGAACTTTGTCATTTACGACATTTGATGTGTTGCCACAGACGGTCGTGTCATCAGCATAGATGTCAACAAATGATTTAAGTATGTGTTTTGGGAGATCATTGATGTAGATCAGGAGGAGAGTCGGGCCCAGGATGAACTCCTGGGGGACTCCAGCGTTAATACTGTGGGTCTCTGATTTCTGCTCATCAACCACTACTCTTACGAACCTATCAGAGAGAAATGATTTAATGATTGAGAAAACATTTCCAGTAATACCATAGCTGGAAATCTTTTGAAGTAGGCCCTTATGCAATACCTTATCGAAGGCCTTTTATATGTCAAGAGCAATTGCCCTGGAAAGGAAACCTTTGTCAAGAGATTCACTAATCCTATGAGATATAACCGTTAGCACATCTGCTGCAGATCTTGCAGAGCGGAAACCATATTGCATGTCACTAAGAATGTTTTTACTGTCGAGGTGGTTGACTACTTCTTTATTTAATATGGATTCCAACAACTTATTCATGACACACAGGAGACTTATTGGTCTGCACTGAGAGGGAGATGACTTTTCACCTGAATTCTTAAATACAGGGCATACTGATGAGGTTTTCCAGGGTGTTGGAAAACACTTCTCCTTAAGGCAACGCTTACACAGTTTTGTAAGCATGGGGGCAAGTTCTGGTTGGAGCTTTTTCAGCACAATAACTGGAATGCCGTCTGAGCCAGTTGCTTTACTGTAGGCACCGCCAAAACTGGGGGGGGGCAGGTCAGTACTTTTTGACGGACCGTCTTTTTAAAAATCTACCAAAAATCAGGTAATTATCCGATCAATACGAAATTTTCAGCGATTATTAAGAGAAGAATGAACTTTATAACAGTGTACTTATTTTTCATAAACGATATTTATATATATATATTTTTTTGCTTACAACCCCCCCTTTTTTTGAAGTGGGAACAAATATGCTTAAAATAATCATCTGAAACTGAACACAACATATTGTGTTGTTGTAAGGGACAGAATTATAGATTAAAAAAAAATTGTTTGCATACCTTATTTTGACGTCTGAATATCAGAACTTCGATTGTGTTTAATTATCCCGCTTTTGAGTTTTGAAGTGTGAAATTCGGTGAATATGTTAAGTAAGATAATTAATTTAAGTTAAGCAAAACAAAAAAATTTTTTTTTTAATATTTATACGAAAAAAGCCATTTTAAAAACTTTGATAAATAAATTAACAATTTTTTTTAGCGAGCCGAATAATGCATGACCATTATTAAACAGGGCATGCTTTGAAGAATCGATACAAAAAAATCGATAAATATTGTGCCCTTTGTGTTAAAAATAGCATCAATTTCTCGATCCCGTTTGAAAACGTTTGCCGCCTTTCGACTACGGTGGACCAAACGCGCTGAAATAATTTTTTTTATTCTGCTTTAAATTGCCCCCCCCCATTTTGGGGAGCCTGGCCCCCACACACATACACATTAAAAACCAAGCTCATACAAATGGTCACCCATCTGGTACTGGCCAGCCTCAGTTTAATAATACATTGAAATTTTCGTCACTGAAAAATAAGTTTTTTTGGCCTGTTTGGTCTTCCATAGTTTGCTTCTTATCAAACGCAAACGTAAACAGTGTCGATCTAGACTCTAAATCGACGCGAAATAACTGGTTACATATATGAATAAGTGGAATTATTTGAAATCCAGGTACTTATATTATAATATTTTTGCATATTCTCTTAGAAAATCATCCTAAATCTTAGTTAGACAATAAATAAATAAATTAATTATTTCAAAAACCTTTTTTTTTTTTTAAATATTTATGTACGTTTTTTGTGCAAGACAAAAAATGTCAATTGTTAACTTTTTGGGAAAAGTTAACATTTAAAATTTAATTAAAAATAGTAGAAAAAATTTTACATTATTCTGTTTCCTATATGATAAAATTCAGGGTTTTATCATTCTGGAAAAAAAAAGTTACTCAGAAATAATGGATTTTAATAAATGTAATTTCGTTTTAAAAAACAACAACAACTTGATTTTGCGGCCATTTTTGGCGGTGCCTACTTTACTGGAATCAAGGTTCTTGATTAGCTTGGCGACATCACGCACAGATATTTGTATGTTGCATAACGTGTTGTCTGTTATAGGAGGAAATACAGAGAGTTGTCGCATAGGGTGGAATTAGCTGCAAAGTTCTTGGCAAATAGTCTGGTCTTGTCTGATGCTGACGAGATGACCTCAGGTCCATTGATGATAGTTGGGATAGAACGCACGCTTCTGTTCAAGATCCTGTTTGCTATTTGCCAGAACTGGTGGGAACCAAGCCGCTGCTCAGCTACTTTGGATTTAACAGACTTAGCATATAGCTCTCTTGCATGTTTTATTACTCTTTCATAGTGGTTGCTGGCAGTCCTGAAAGTTAAAAAATGTTTTTATAAAGAGTAACATTATTATTTAGAAATTCGTTCGTAACAATTAGAGGTGGTGTTGTTAAATATGTTGTTCTTACATCGTTTTCTTATTTTGCCTACCAATCTTCGAATATTTTCAACTATTTAACTATTTATGTAAATAGCATGTTATACAGTAAATACGAACTGATACAATATAGCTTTTTTATAAAATAAAATGTTTTGTTGTCTTATAATTTTTAATCAATTACAGAGCAAACATTTGAGAAAAAAACATATGCGGACATTACGCAGGGGTTTATGTAATAATTTGAAAATTTATGAAAGCAACAAAACAAAAACAAAACAAAACAAAACAAATCTCTAATTTAATATGTATAAATTTTAAAAGAATCGAAATCGAAATCGGATCGGAATCGGAAATGTTGAAAGGAATCGGTAATTGTATCGGAATCGGGAAAAATGTTGTAATCGTCCCATCACTAATATATATATATATATATATATATATATATATATATACATGCAAGAAACATAGAATACAATACGAAGTAGATGTATATTGAATAATGTACATTTTCCGAGTAGTACTAATCAATTTTAGTTACATTTTTAACTGAGACCTAATTATTACATCTTACACGTAATTCCAATTTGCTAAACTATTACTCTGGGTTTTCTATTTTACAAGGATGATTACTCATTGTCTCTATCTTTATAAAACAGTATTTTCATTGCTAAACGCATCAATGTAATGGATACATCTTGAGTATGCAAGTTCTTGTCTTCAAGTTTTCGTATAGTTTGTTTGTCTTTCAATTTTATCTCTATTTTCATTGTCCGTCGTTGTTGCTTAGATTTCTATGCCTTACACTTTTTCGTTAGAATAAAATATTCATTTATTTTAGCTTCTTTTAATCTTCAGTTTTTGACTGTTTTTCTTGTTTGCATTCGACAGCATCCTCGATTCCTTGTCCGTTTCCTGTTCAAACATCCGTTTTCTAAACATATTTTCATTCAACGAAACTAAAATATGCGGCCAGCATGTTTAACTCTATTCAAATACACCAATCTGTTTTTTTCTTCCTGTTTTTTTTAAAATCTTATTAACACTTGTGGATTCATCTTTCTTGATTTCTTTTATCTTAAAATCTTTACTCCAAATGGTTCAATATAAATCTGTAATGCATCTTTTATATTTCCGCTATCACGTCAATGTGATATTGTCTTTTTAATATATAACAATAAGACAACTGTCGAATAAAATATATTCTCATTAATTGGATTAGAAAAAATATAAAATGAAAATCCCATCGCCACAATAATGTCCGAATTACCTATGAATTGTTTTAAATTTATTTCATTTTATTAGTTATTTCATAAGATATATTTAACATGTATTATATAAAGAATGGCGGACGAAAAAATGTAATTGTTCAAAAAAAAGGTGAATGAAAAATATAAGGAAACAAGCAGGCCGTCCTATATTCTGTACAAAAAATATCTAAGAACACCCCCAAGACGTACAAATTATATTTGTGTGAAATTTGCAAAAAATAGGTTAAGTCGTTTCGGAACCTACAAGGAAATAATTCTCACACACGCGCACAGACAAAGTGACTTATATATATATATATATATATATATATATATATATATATATATATATATATATATGCATATATATATATATATTTATTTATTTATCAGTGGTGAAAAACCAGACATGAGTGCTCAATGTGTAGCCAGAGCAGTATATAGGAGATTTATGGACTCCATCTATGAATTCTGACGAAGCTAGTCGGATATTTCCTCTTCTTTTGAGGATTCCCCCCGAACAATATGTAAACTCATTCTGGAGTCGCAGTAATACCCCCTCTCTCTCTCTCTCTCTCTCTCGCTCTCTCTCTCTCTCTCTATATATATATATATATATAAAGCTGAACGTCTGTGTGTGTCTGGTCACGAATAGGCTCCTATATGGTTGACTACTATAGAAAACCGATCACATATATTGATATAAGATGTATCGAGGCACAGAAATGGGTATGTTTGATCTGGCATAAGGATGATTCATTAAAATCGTGGGGTCTGCGTACGCGCCTGGTCCACAAAGTATAGAAATAAAAAATTTAAAATTAAAAAAAAAACCGCTTACAAGTGTTTTTGTTATAGATGCACATAATAATACTTTGATAAGTATGTTTTAACTTAAATAGGGATGGTTTGATAAAATTGTGGGGATTGCGTTCGCGCCTGGCCACCATAGAATGGAAATATGCACAAACTTTAATAAATACTTTTCATATCTATCTGCGTAAGTATACTTTGATAATTATGTTTCAGTTTGAAGAAATATGGTATAATAAAATTATGGGGTGTTCGTTCGCGCCTGCCCTCCATAGAATGGAAATATGTCACAAAGTTTAACAAGGTTTTTTAATATGGATCTACAGAATAGTGTGATAAGTGTTTCAGTGTAAACAGGTATGGTATAATAAATTATGGGGTTTATCTATTTTATTTTTACTTTTATCATTTTGCTTTGGTTTTGATATCCCGAAATTCGAAGCTATCTCTTTACACCTCTTCCTTTTCATAACCTATCATACTTTCATAAATCAGAGTCAACGACGGGTAGTTTTGCTAATATACATATATCTGAAAATTTACATTACCATTGTTCTGGATAAACAAGACTTCATTTGAGAGACAAGGCATTACTGCACATAATTCGTAATCTATGATTATTTCAGCTTTTCAGTGTTCGGAAAAAACAACGAATAATGTCATTTTATCGATTTTTTCAACAAATCGCCACACACACACACACTATATATATATATATATATATATATATATAAAGTATTCATACATATATATTGTATTCATATATATATATTTCGTTCATATATATAATGCATTCATATATATAACATATTCATATATATATGTATTCATATATATGTATATATATATATATATATATATATATATATATATATATATTCATATATATACCAACCAGTGGCAAGCAATCTACGAAAGATTAATGCAAGCAACAGTAAACGTAGTCACTGGTTTTGTCTTCTCTGCGCCAGCCTCTAAAACCAAAGGTTCTCAATTCTTTCACCACCTTTACTCAAGGCACGCCTCCATACTGGTCTATCTTCGACTAGCTGGTCCCACACATTCACATCGATGCAAAGAGCGATCAACTCCCGTTTGGCCACGTCTTTAAAGCGCAGCACCGGCCGACCGTTGCTTCTTGTTCCATTTACCAGTTCACTGTAGAGGATATCCTTAGGGATACGGCCATCGGGAATTCTGCGCAGGTGTCCAAGCCATCTCGTCGTCGGATCTTGAGTGTCTTGAACAAGGAGCGGCTGCCGGCACGTCTTAGCACATCTTCGTTGGTGATTCTATCTCACCAATTGATGCCCATGATACGTCGCAAGCATCGGAGATGGTAGACGTTCAGTCTTTTCTCGCAACGAGCATACGCGGTCCAATCTCTGCTTCATACAGTAGGGTATTCAGAACACAGCATACGTAGATGCGGCATTTTGTGCGAGAAGTGAGGTCTTTAATGAATAATGCTCTTTCGTGTAGTCGGTTAAAAGTAGACACTGCTCTACTTATGCGCGTTTGTAGCTCCTGTTCAATTCATATTCCCTTGTTGAGATTGGATCCAAGATGCGCAAAGTTCTCGACAGTCTAGTCCGTGGCCATTGATGGTGATTTGTGATGCGTCACCCTGGTGCATCACGCATGTCTTCTTCACACTGATTACCAGTGCGAACTCCGCACAAGCAGCGCTCAATTTGTCAAGCATCCGCTGGAGTCCACTTGAGGAGTGCGAGACAAAAGCAGCATCGTCTTCAAACAGCAGCTCAAGTATTAGGACTTTCGAATCTGTGTTTTGGCGCGTAGGCGGGCCAAGTTAAAAATTTCTCCGTCAAAGCGAGTATGAAGGAACAAACTATCTTCGTCCTTATGATTTCCATAGGCGTGGTGCAGAAGAACTGAGAAGAAGATGCCAAACAGTGTGGGAGCCAACACACAACCTTGCTTGACTCCACTGCACACGTGGAAGTTGTCAGACATATCATATTCGAAGACGATTGCGGCTGTCATGTTGTCATGGAGCGATCTTGTCAAACTAAGAAGAGTTGGTGGACAGCCCAACTTTTGTAGAATGGCAAACAGACCATCTCTACTGACCATGATTATTCATATATATATATATATATATATATATATATATATATATATATATATATATATATTTTATATTCACATATAATTTATTCATATATAATTTATTCATATATATATATGTATTCATATATATATATATATGTATTCATATATATATATGTATTCACACACACATATATATATATGTATTCATATATATATACATGTGTGTATTCATATATATACATGTGTATATTCATATATATACATGTGTGCATTCATATATATATATATGTATTTATATATATATGTATTCATATATATATATATGCATTCATATATATATATATAAATGTATTCACATATATATATTCATATATATATGTATTCATATATATGTATTCATATATATGTATTCATATATATATGTATTCATATATATGTATTCATATATATGTATTCATATATATATATGTATTCATATATGTATTCATATATATACATATGTGTATTCATATATATATTGTATTCATTCATGTGTGCATTCATATATATATGTATTCACATATATATATTCATATATATGTATTGATATATATGTATTCATATATATATGCATTCATATATATATATGTGTATTTATATATATATATATATGTATTCATATATATATATGTATTTATATATATATGTATTTATATATATACGAATACATATATGTATTCATACATATATGTATTCATAGTAATACATATATGTATTCATACATATACGTATTCATATATATATGTATTCCTATATATATATATGTATTCATATATATATGTAGTTATATATATATATATATATATATATATATATATATATATATATATATATATATATATATATATACTATTCTTCTCGGTGTAACGTTCATACCCTATGGAAAAAAATGTTTTAAGAACTTCGGGCAATATTTTGTCATATATTAATTGCAATCTGCCGAATAAATGAAATAATTTTAAATTAATCGACCTCATACAATTGACAGCTTTAAACATATTTTGTTTTCATTGTGAGTGAAAATTTCAGTTTTCATTTCAAAACTCTCGGTCATATGTCAACCTGGCTAATAAATCAACGTTTATTGCAAATGCAATATCCAAGTGACAACTTTGAGGTTAACGGAATTTTTTTTTCATTCTTGGAAACTAAAACGTCATTTAAAATCATTTCAAAATACGAATAGAGGAAAGATACATCAATCATCAACTCAAAGTTTAAATGATTAAAAGGAAAACGTCTATTAATCACGTGCATCAAAATAAATATCTCTTTTAACTTCGTTCGGTGCATACCTCTATAGATTTATATGTACACATTTCCAGTGAAAATAAATTAATCATCACGAATTTTGGCACACAATTTCTACGCACAATTTTATTTTTTCAAAAAGCAAGATTAAAGCTGTATAGAAAATTTACATAACTCCGATTTTGTGAAATTTTATCACTATATATTAAACATGAATTAATTAACCTTTAAAATTTTACTTTATTAGAATTATTGTAAAGTGGAAGGGGTTATGAATATAATATGTGTGCAAGCTTATATGTGAATAATGCGAATATTTAGGTTTGCATGAAACTTGATGCATAGTCATTGAACATTATTTAAATAAAAATCTTTTTGAACCTAAATTTTTTCTACAATCAAATTATATAATTTTATCAAACTTGAAATAATGGCGGCTATTAACATTATTCCTTGATTTGGCTGGTTTGAGTTGGTAATGCTAGATAAAAATAGTGAAAAACTTTTGATCAATTGCTTAAGAGTACACATTTGTGATGGGACGATTCCCATGATGCTTCTTATACCGATTACGTACTTAATTCCCGACACCGAAAAACGACTGATTCCTATTATTTAAACTTGTTGTTTTTTCCTGTTTATTGTAAAAAACACATTTTAAAGGTGCATATATTTTCCTTATACGTAAAAAAAAACGCACACTTATGAGAGATCATCTGTTAATTTTAGTTTTAACTGATAGTTTAAAATCAATAAATATGTATTATTATTACTAAGAACAGTAAAAGATTTTGTTTCAAAAAGAAAAAAAAATAAAGGAATCGTTCTTGGCATCGGAAAATATGACAAAGTTTTTTCTGATACTGATTTCGATACCACGAAAAGTTCCGATTTCTCTGATTCCTGATTCCGATTACTCGTCCGAACACTAGTGTCTCTCTATCTGTCTGTCTGTCTGTCTGTCTGCACTGTCTGTCTGTCTGTCTCTCTCTCTCTATTGCATGTATCCACATGTATTCATTTTGATGTATACAAATATGTATGGATAAAAAATCAATGCGAAAAATATATAGATGTTTATTTCCTATTTGTTGACATGTATGAATGCAAAATCTTTCGTAAAAAAAAAAACAAAACATTTCTTTCAAGAGAACCTAATTTTTGACAGATCCTTCGGTTTCCTTCAGTGCTAATGAGGGAGACATGAATGCCGGGCGGGCAGGGCTAGCAGCATGAAAGGAACAGATGTAGCCAATGAGGTTAATATCTGAATATGACCGTCACAATATTTTTTTCTTGGAATGGTCAGCAAGTTTTGTATAAATACTTTGGCGCCCAGAATTTAATGCAGTGTTATTAAAAAGTTATGACATGTCCAATAATGTCCGTGCACAAATAATCCGGGATAAAACATGTAGAGCAAAAATGTCCTGTTGTAATAATTGTTCAATAATTGAAATAATTCAATCTATTATTATTTATTCCTGTTGTAATAATTGTTCAATAATTGAAATAATTCAATCTATTATTATTTATTCCTGTTGTAATAATTGTTCAATAATTAGGCGAATAAATCTATTCGTACGAAAAATTCAATTTTACATGGCAAGAAACTACTATTTATTTGATATAACGGGTTTTCTACTTGAGCAGGAATAATGATTTGAATCAATATTTAAAATATAGAAGTCAAGTATCATGGTTAAATTGTGATCTAAACAAAAACATTCAGTTCCAACGCGCCTCTGCCATATCAAAGAGCCTTCAGTTGATTATATATGAAGATCCTTTATTTTTGTGCGGCAATATAACATCAAATGCATGTGTGATGTTGCATGTGTGATATAAAGCGTTAACTTTAGGCAAAATCGCCTGTTCCTACTTTCATTGGATATGTTTATTATCGATAGTTATCAGACATTTGGATACAAAAATATCTTCAAAACACACACACACACAATGCCAGTCGCATAAAGTATGTTTATCTGAAATTAAAAAAAAAATCGGTTCAGCCATTTACAAGTCCATTGGAAACGAGCGCACACACAGCCACACACAGTTCCATTTTATATATTAATATTATTTATGGATAGATACAATATGTGTGTATATATATATATATATATATATATATATATATATATATATATATATATACACATCATAAATAGAAATTATATACACACGTTATATATACATATATATATATATATATATATATATATATATAAATTACACTCATATTTAATACTACGGATATCGGCCTATATAGCGATGATGGACTAGTCATAATAAAAGACTCCAACAAAGTCAAGGGAGAGCACTTTAAGAAAAGCATACACAAGGAAATGAAATAATTAGGCATACAAGTAGACCTACTAGCTAACATAAAAATAACAAACTTCCTGGACGTCACGTTAAATTTAGATAAAAACACATGAACCCAACTAAAAGATAACGCTAAGCCAATATACGTAAACCCTAAGTCCAATCACCCACTATCAATTATAAAACAGATTCCTAACTCAATAGTAAGTAGACTCAGCAATTACTCAAGCGATGAAAAAGTATTTAACAGGTCAATCACTATAAACGAAACATTCCTAAAAATAGCGGATACAAAAACATTGATATCAGATATAAGCCACAAAACACCAATAACTATCATAACATTACAAATAGAAACTTGGTAAAAAATCTCTAGATCTCACCGAAAAGCATTTCCCCGTAACCAATCCCTTACACAAATTTTTCAATAAAAAACAACCTAAAGTTATCATAAAGCTGCTGCAAAAGTTTAGAGATGATAATTAAAACACATAACAACAAAATATTAAATAAAAACAATGAAAACGACAACAAAATAAACAATAAAAAAGTGGACACCATGTCAAAAATAAAACTACCCCAAAGGCGCATATGTAACTAGTAGAAATAATAATAATAATAATAATAATAATAATAATAATAATAATAATAATAATAACTAGCAGGACCCGTGGAAATTCCACGGTAGTTAAAATCTTTTAAAACACATCAGTAAGAAATTCCTTATTGTTACATTACAAAAATGAACGTATGGAAGCAAGTAGAACAAAGAACTTTAGTTTAAACTTTTACTGAAGGTCAATGCGATCGTAACTGATGCTGTTGATATTGTCAGGAAGTGCTGGTGATGATTGAGGCGGTGACAGGGACGTCGATCAGCTGCTTGGTGTGAGTCAGCAGGTTCTTGGGTGTCAGACTGTGAATTAAAAAAAAAACTGTGTGACATTGGTGACATCGATTTTGTGCAAGTTCTGATGACCCCAAGTTGTTTAATATTTCAGGACATTTTGGATTACACGTGTGAGTAATGAATAGGTCACAGAAAACTGCCATTGCATCTTGATGAAGCTGTTGTAGATTCCTAGGACTTCCTGTAAATGTAGATGGTAGAATAACTGGTACACCAGAATAACCATCTTCATTCCTTGATAAATGATCCATTAAGCCAGACTACTGAGCAGCTCTTGGTTGACTTTGATAGCTTTTAATGAAGTTTAATAAGCAACCGTCAACTTTTACATATGCAATAGACTTTTCTATTTATTTTTAATTTTATTCAATGAAGATTTGGAAATTCACAAATATTTTTTAAGTCGAATTATTGATATAGATTTCAATTAATGCATCACAACTTCCTGATAATATAAATAGAAAACTTTGAATTTTTTGTACAAAAGTTTTTTCCATAAAAACATTGTAATCTGTTATAATATTCAGATTCTTGTGTGCATATAAAATGAAGTGTTTCTGTAAAACTTACGAAGTACAGTTAAATTTTGATTTTTTGATAATCAAAATTATGTGAGGTAGGTTGTACCTATCAAATTTATGTCAATGTTATATATTTAAGTAAAGTTAAACAAACTGTACACTACTTTTTCATCAAATTCTGAATTTTAAATATAAGGAAAGCAATTAAAATTTTTTTTTTTCCAAAATCATATTTACATCCAAGTTAATTTTTAGATTCCATAGCTGTTCCTGATTGTTTTCATAACACTTCACGGTAAACAATATTCTTAGTATATGTTACACCACACTTTCTGCCCTGATTATCATCTCTATGCAGTTGCATTACCTTAAATTTCACACTGTACTTAGATCGAGCTCTTGAACATGCCACATACAGCTGCCCATGAGAAAATACAGGTTGTTGAAGATATATACCAACCTTATCAAAAGTTTGGCCTTGTGCTTTATTGATGGTCAGTGAATATGCTAATCGTATTGGAAACTGTATCCGATGAAATGCAAACGGAACATTTGTATCACTTGGCTTTAACTAAATTCTTGGAATGATAACTGTGGAACCTCTATTAGATCCATTAATTAAAATAGCAATGATGCTGTTTTTATGATATTCTTTTATTTTAATCCTAGTTCCATTACAAAGTCCTTGATTTATGGATAAATTTCGCAGTCGCATTACTTTTGCCCCTATTTTCTCATTAAGTCAGTGAGGTGACATTCCAGATGGAGTTAATGAATTTATGAACTCGATAGGATAATTTTGAATTTCAGCATCATCATTGGAGATGTAATCTGTACTTAAATATGTATTTATGACTCTGGGAAGATTATTTAGAATTTCTACATTTACTGTTAAATATTCTGTATTTTTTGGAGTCATGATGATTCTATTTTCCATTTCTTGAGGGCTGCAATCAAATATTTCTGAGATTAGAGAACCATTACATACCGAATCATCAGGAACATATATGGCATCTACAGGAACGTCATTAAGACTACTCGTTAGTGTACCATTACCAAGATGAAGGAGCCATATAGAAAACTCCTGTTCATTTATGTTAGTTCTGACGTTTTGTGTTAGTTGTAATTGACTAAAATGATGCCACAACGGGCATCTTTTAAGACAGGTGTCTATAATAGATGTAGGTGATCCATGTGTCACTACTGGCAAAATTTGCCTGAAGTCACCTCCAAGTATGAGAAATTTTCCATCAAATATTTTATCGTTACCCATTATATCTTGTAAACATCTATCTATAGAAAGCAGTGCATTATTAGGTATCATAGAGGCTTCGTCTATGATGAATACCTTTACCTTTCTCAAAAAAGAAGCATGCTCTGATACAGGAGAAACGTTACAGACACAGAGGTACAGGTAGTTTGAATATACTGTGGAGTGTTTTCCCTGAAGTTAGTAGCATTGCAGCAATGCCGCAGTGGCGGTTACAGTACTGCTGGAGGTGAAGTAATCATATAACATGTTGAATAAAAAGTTTTTTCTTGATCCGGCTGGGGCATCTAAATAGAAGCAATTGTTGTGTGGGGCTTCTTTTTCAGTTGCCATGGCAGCCTTGATTATAGTATTAAAGACCTCTAATTGTTCATTGTTTAACAATTCAACATTAGGCCTGTTTGTATTTCAAGTCATATTATCTATTGGAGGATCACCTGTTGGTTCAGGTAAACCCATTGCCTGGCAAGAAGAACCATGCTCATTAAATATTGCTTTTATCAAATGAATAACTGGGGGATATGTATATACACTGGCCCCCGCCTTTTGCGGCCCGGGCGACAAGATCAAAGTGTAGTATCTGTTCCAACAGATACTGCAAGCAAAGACCATATGTGGGGGCAACCCCACATATCTAAACTTGGTCACTGAAGGGGCAACCCTTCATACCAACAGTTTCTAATCCAGCTCCCATTTCCCACCTCTCGGGAGCTGGTACCCCTTTCCCTCCCCCTCCCTCCATCTCCACATTAAAAAACGGCCTTGTGCCTAATTTGCTCAGTGGGGAAGCAAATAAATAAACCCCGCCCTTTGCGGCCCGGGTGACAAGATCAAAGTGTAGTATCTGTTCCGACAGATACTGCAAGCAAAGACCATATGTGGGGGTAACCCCACATATCTACCTTGGTCAATGTAGGGGCAACCCTTCATACCAACAGTTCCTATCAAACTCCCATTTCCCACCCATCGGGAGCTGGTCCCTCATTCCCCTCTCCCTCTCTCTCCACATTAAAAAACGGCCTTTGTCTAATTTGCTCAGTGGGGAAGCAAATAAATACAAACTGGGGGATATGTATAATATATCCACCAGTCCACTACACTTTACTGTAAAATTCAGCTAAAACAATTGTTGACGAATTACCTCCTTTGAATCGATATTGTCTGCTTGTGACAATTAAAGCGAAAACCTTATTAGGTATTAAATGCTAAAACATTTTAATACAGCTGATTATTGGCTATAAAGTAAGTTATTCCGAACTTTGATCTAACATTTTAATTAAAAAAAAAAGCTTAACATTTTCTTGTATCTTTTTTTTTATATTAAGAAAAATGTAACCATCATGCTGAAATAATAAAAATGCCATTCTTAATAAGGGGAGAGGGTTTGAATATTCTAAACCTTCACCTAAATAACTATTTAATGAAAAAAATTTTAAAATGTTCTTGTATCTTTTCTATAATTTTTGTTAAATAAGAAAAATCAATAAACTTTGATAACACTATTGTAAGAATCATGCTGAAAGCCATTCTTAATATGGGGAGGGGGTTAACTATTCTGAAACTTTACCTTACAATGTAAAAAAATAAGGGAAAAATATATGTATGAAAAATAAATATTTCTTCAGTTAAATAAATTGATAAAGCTGTTGTAGATTCCTAGGACTTCCTGTATAAATTATACTTCCTGTATAAATTATACTGTAAATCTTTAAATAAGGAATAAATATTTATTTAAACCATAATTATTGAAACAGTATTTTACTGCATAAAAAAACTTAATGGTCTTGTATCTTTTTTTTTATAATTTGTTTTAAAATAAAAAAAAACTTTGATACCGCTATTGTAAGAATCATGCCGAAAGCCATTCTTAATATGGGAAGGGGGTTAACTATTCTGAAACTTCACCTAACAATTTAATAAAAATAATAGAAAAAATATATGTATGAACAATAAATATTTCTTCAGTTAAATAAAATATACTGAAAATCTTTAAATAGGAAATAAATGTTTTATTTCATATTAAAAAAAAATTGTTGTGTCCCTGTCGGTGGGCATTAGAAGATGATGAATGCCTGTAAAAGAAGTAAAATAAAACAGACAAAACATAAATAATAACTATGTAAACAACGTGAAGATGTATAAATGTTACAAAATTATTCGATTCGGCATTAAATAACACGAAAAAGGATTGATATGCCGTAAAACAAAAACAAAACAGAACAAGACGTAAAATATGTTTTGACTCTGTGTTACTCAGTGTATTTGCGAATGGTGACTTTGTTGTTTTATTTAATAAAGCCATTCTTGACTTTTGTAACATTTATTTCGAAACATATTTTTTGTTATGTAAGGCTTACTCAAAAGTAAATAAAAAGAAAAGTGGCACAGTAAAAAAAAAAAACGAACTCGTAACGTTAAATGTAAAAAATATATTTATTACTGAATAAAATAAAATAAGCGTTCCGTATTCACTACAATGATAAACAGAAGATATCGTTAAAAATGTAAGTAAAATACTATTTAAACTGTGGAACGATACCTTCTATGTATATATTAAAATAATCCAGAACCATAAAAAGACATTTCATATATATTTTTTTGTTGTTGTTGTTCGGGAAGTTTTGGAAAATAAAAGGGGTTCATGATTTTTTAACTAATAAAGAGTGAACAATAAAGGGAGATAATTCACATTAATTAATGTTTGCGATGATGATGACGCGTTTCATTAATTAATGTTTGCGATGATGATGACGTGACACCGTACGGACAAGCAAATTAATATATAGATAATAATAATAATAATAATAATAATAATAATAATGATACTACTACTACTACTACTACTACTACTACTACTACTACTAATAATAATAATAAACCAACTGCGGACAACAACAACCATACTAGAAATAAAAATAAAAATACTAATAACGAACAAGATAAATGCAACTGCAGATCCCGCACACTTTGCCCACTTCAAAATAAATGTCTAATCAAAAGCATAGTTTACCAGGCCACAATATTTGCGAAAGAAAACCCGAATTACAAGAAATATTACGTAGGTATGACTTCCTTAGATTTTAAAACCCGATATAATGATAAAAAAACACCGAATGAAAATAACTCTAGCAAACTGGGAACTAAAAGAAAGCGGACGTTCACCGGTAGACGAATGGAAAATAGTAAGACAAGCAAACATATGTAGAGACCTAGACAATCCATGTGCATTATGCCTTCACGAAACATTTTACTTTAAAGAACTCCAAGATCTATTAAACTGTAGGAGAGAAACAGCGAGCAACTGTGTTCACGGAATAATTTTTTTTTACATAGACATCACCACTTATCAAGGCCAACAGGCCACTCGAGGATAATGGTTAAAGAGTGTACAGTAGAAATTAGACAATATAGTAACCGTTAGTAATAGATAACTTTACTCTAGGATAGCGATAAAAATAACTTTAAAATTAACAATAACAATAGAAAATAAATAAATAAAATAAACATACATATACATAAATTATCATCTACTATCTGTCTATCTCTCTCTCTCTCTCTCTCTATATATATATATATATATATATATATATTATATATATATATATATATTTAACATAAAATCACATTTAACCTAGTTTAAAATGGGTCAGCACGCTAGATATCTACGCTCCCCGCTAAAATAGCACACACAAAGGAAGGGGTGAACCGAAGGTAAACTGGGATTTTGTCCTGTAATGTCTGCTCATTGGCTGATAAGGAAGGGTGCGGTGGAAACTAGAAAGCTGATTGGCTAAGTAAAAACTCAATAGAATTTGCGTATATAAAAACGCGAGGCTACCACAACTCCTCGCAAAAGCCTGATGAATCCTAGCGTGGATGAATCGCGGAATATTCTGAGTAGCTTAATTGCCATATATATTTTATATCTTGCTACATACTACTATATAAATTTTATATATATATACATATATATATATATAAATTATTTATACACATCACAAATAGAGGTTATATACATACGTTATATATATCATTAATATTTTTAAACCAAAAATTTTAATAAATGAAATATATCAAAATTCGATAATGTTCATATACTAATAAAAATTAAAGTCATAATTAATGACGCAATATATAATCTTCGTGATTATCAGTTTTTAATCAAGTATACAAAAAATATTTTTTACAAAATTAAGAGGATAAAATGTTTTACAAAATGAGAGCATCATACTGTATATTTTCATATTCGTTACAATTGTTTCGTGACCATCCGGTCAATTGAAAACATTATTGCATTGAAAAATATTCCAAAATAGCCACTCATCTGACGGCGAAATTCCATATGTATACATATATGAACACATTTCTAATATCTATTTTAGAGATCAAGTTGTTTAACCTACTTCAATTTACAATAGTTTCGTTTACATCTACGATCTTCTAATTAATTTTGCTTAACATTTTATTTCTTAAGAAGGAATTGTAATGAAAAATCTGAATTACAATTTATCTTCATTTCATACTTGTTTTGTCATTAATTCAAATTAAAAAAATGTTTTTTAACTTTTTTTCTTCTCTAAGTATTCTATTTTGATTTCGATGCTTTTCTTCTTCGATAACATTCTTCAATAACATTCTTCAAATATTTATGTTGTATGGGAGATAACATGTCTACAACGTTGTTATCAATTTCTAAGCTTTTTGGGCATTCATATTTTAATATTTTGATTTAGTATTTATTAATCGTCCTCGCCTAATTTTAAACTTATAATTCATACATTAACTTCTTTATGCCAATCTCAGTTTAATATCTCATTTATTTTAAACTTTTTATTTTAATTAAATTTATTTTACTTGATCTTAACCTGTTTGTCTCAATGTTAGATTTTCCCCCATTTTTATACTGTTGACATTACTTGGGTGTAATTTTATCATCCATAACGATTATTAAAACCGAAACTACTTCTATTTCTTTTATATATGTTATAATTATTTTTTCCTATATGTTAAGTGTAATATCTACTTATAATTTATGTAATATATTTTAAAATATTAATATCAAATTTAAAAAATTACTTTTGCACTCTTACATTTTACCCTTAATATATTCTGTAATTTTTATCTGTCTAAAATTATTTTAATCAGGCCTTTGGCGTAATAAAATCAAAACAAAAAATCAACATAAACAGACACTAGAAAAAATGTTTCACTCAACCTTAACATAGCATACACTATTTCATGGATTAAAAGAATTGAAAATATATGAATATACATCTCAAAAACGCATCATGTTGACTTTTTTTCGTAAAATACTCTCATGGGTATTTATTATTCACGCCCGCTTACATGGCCTCTGTAAGTACTTAATTTCCTTTAGTTTATTTGCTAGGTGTTAGTGGTATGGAGAAAAAACGCAAGGCCGCAAAGGCAGGAGTAGGTTTACTTACTTATTTGGCTCGAATCATCCAAACAGCAGTAATTATCATTTTCCACATTGACGATTTCCTAAACATGAATCACTAGTGCCCATTCTTATTATACAAATATGTGTTTTATTCCAGCGCGAGTGTATATGACAGAACTTAGAAGTCCAATATTCACAAACGCTACGCAGTAAAATAAGCTGTATATCACCAATAACACGTCGAATGTTGTGTTCATTTTGGTCTATATTGTCTGGTTTACCAGCATAGACATGGAAATATACATGACTCTCCAAAACATAATTATCATATTTGCCATAATCAGAGCATAATAAGGCCCTGGATATGACCTTAAACTATATCCGATGATGAGACCCCAGCTTGCGGGTTTTGAGGAGTGTGGAGCCACCCTTTAATTGTTTTTGCTCCCAGATCCACTCTGACCCGGAGTGGTACTATCTGTTATAGTCCCAACCATGGGTTAAATTGAAAACGACTTGAAAAATAAAATTCTATTAAAAGAGCTTTTCTTCAAAATCACTGGATTTCGCATTTAATAACCTGAAAAGGGTTGATATGCTATAAAGCAAAATCGATCAACCAACCACAACATAATATACTATCTTTGATTAATAAAATCTATGCAAGCTAGAAATAAACATATTTTCATTTTTGTATCGATTTAAATTTCCATATATCTATAATATAAAGCTGAACGTCTGTGTGTGTGTCTGGTCACAAATAGGCTCCTATGTGGTTGGCTATTATAGAAAACTGATCACATATAATGATAGAATATGTATCGAGACACAGGAATATCTATATTTGATCTGGCATAATGATGATTCATTAAAATTGTGGGGTCTGCGTACGCGCCTGGTCCAAAAAGTATGGAAAGAAAAATGTTAAAAATTAAAAAAAAAAAGTTTACAAGTGTTTTTGATATAGATGTACATAATAATACTTTGATAAGTATGTTTTAACTTAAATGGGGATGGTATAATACAATTGCCAGGTCTGCGTTCGTGCCTGGCCTCCATAGAAAGGAAATAGGCACAAACTTAATAAAAACTTTTCATATCTATCTGCGTAAGTATACTTTGATAATTATGTTTTAGTTGGAAGAAATATGGCATGATAAAATTATGGGGTGTTCGTTTGCGCCTGCCCTCCATAGAATGGAAATATGTCACAAAGTTTAACAAGGTTTTTTAATATAGATCCACAGAATATTTTGATAAGTGTTTCAGTGTGAACAGGTATATGGTATAATAAATTATGGGGTTTATCTATTTTATTTTTACTTTCATCATATTTTGCTTTGGTTTTGATACCCCCAAATTCGAAGCTATCTCTTTACAACCCTTTCCTTTTCATAACCTATCATACTTTCATAAATCAGAGTCCATTTTCTGTAGGCTGTTTTTGAACCCAGTCAACGAAGGGTTCCTTTGCTAGTCGAATATAAAAGAGTAATAGACATATTAAAGCAGCAAGTTGTATTTATGATCTGTTCATATTTCATTACTTAACTGTTATTCGAGTTTTCTTATTTTTGGACAACAAAAAATAAAACTTTTTCTATTGCGAATGTGAACATTGTTTTGGTTTGGACAATTTTGGATTTAAAGCGAAAACTATAAGTTAATTATTTTAATTATTTTATCATACTTTTCTACTGTTATCCATAAATTAGCAATTGCAACGTATTAATCAAGCGAGTATATGCATCACTTACAAAACACCGTTCAAAACTATGTAATCTACTTCTTAAATATAAGCATTAAATCTCTTTAAATACATTGATACATACTCAGCTCTCATTTGTACAATATCTGTAGAAAATTCGGTGCTTCTACACTATTGGGGTGAGATTTTGTAGTTGATAAATCGAGTTTTCAGATAAAAAACAATGGTTTCAACTTTTTGTTTGTAAACTCTAATAAGTTATAATGGTAGCATCCAAACTATGCAAGCGTAATTACCTGAATATTACTGAATTATTGGACAAACACCCAACTTTATTCGTGGTAGCAGGTGACGAATTGCCGCTATCTCGTTCAAATCGAAACGGAAAATTCCTCCCTTAACTCTCCTGTGTCTTACGATCGTTTTCATAAAATTCTATTTATTATTTTCTACCTCATCGATTTTCGTAATTTTTGGATATAATCATCTTTAGAATACGAGGAATACATAGATACCACTGTTTTCATCTGAAATGTAGTATTGCGATTTCCAAAATGTTGTCCCAATATTGTAGAAGCGCCGAACATTCAGTAAAATACAATCTCTTCCATTAATTGTTTTAATTATTTCAAACACTTTTTTCAAGTAAATGTATATAGGTAGCTTCTGCCTTTGTGATAACTATACAGTGTTGCTTATTTAATCAAGTTGCGTCATATCGTGTCTGAAGCGACTTCCATAACAAATTGGTTTGCTATCTAACGGTGTAAGGGACGCTGTTTTCGAAAGTTCATTTTCCTTGGTTTTGAAAGAAAAACATTTTTATTGCTAATCACCTGAACTGCGCCTATCGGGGAATGCCGTCAGAGATGCACAGAGTAGTTTCCGTTAGACCGTTAATCTCAGATCCTACTTTCTCGCAGTAGTGTCACATATAAATCTATCACAACCGCACAAATTTCAGTAACATACATTTATTTAAAGTTTTTAATACGTCATCGGTTGGGGAACGTTCGTAGGAATCAGTTAATTCTATCAATTCGCAAGACGATATTGTTAATTAGTGAACTCGATGTGAAACCGACAGGGAATTCCACCAATTCATCTGCTATTGAAGATTAAGGCTGCCATGTAATTTCAATCGAATAACAGCTTGCTACATTAGCATTATCACCAAAAGCATGAATCCATATGTAAATGAGACTACAATAATCTCTAGTAATTTGTTTTGTAAGCATATTATATTTAAATAATTTCGAAAAAGATATGTGTTATTGGACTTATTTATAGGAATTTGCAAGATACTTCTAGTCTTAACAAGGACTGACGCATAAATAATCTCAAATACGAGACTATTTTTACAGAGTGGTAAAATTGGGACGCACTCTCCAGAATTAGTTCAGGTCATAACCAGGGTTAACTTTGGGGGAAATATTTAGTTGATCAAATTGTGATATAGTGTAGGCAGAAGAAGCTCTCTCTCTCTCTCTCTCTCTCTCTCTCTCTCTCTCTCTTATATATATATATATATATATATATATATATATATATATATATATATATATATATATATATAAGTTATGTGAAAGGGGTTAAAGCGAACATAGTGTCCAAAGGTGTTCGATGAAATTTAGTTTGGACGATAAATGGTTTCATTTTCGCAAATAAATTAACGCAACTTTGGAATGTTAAGGCACCGGTAATTTGCCATTTATATTTTTTATAAATTATTTATTAAATTATATACTTTTCAACATTTATAGCATAATCCGACAAACTAAAAAAAAAATTTAGCAGCTAAGTTTATCAAACGCATTAAATCTCATTCATATCTCTACTAGAAATCCCCGATAAAGATTTGCAACGCGTGTGCAGAGAATTTAAATGGACTCTATGACAGTTGTTTTTATTGAGCGACGGAGTAATTAGCAGGCTTTGTTTACAAACGCAATAACTAGAGTCTGAGAAATGATTTTGGTGTTACGTTGCGACCATGCGTTTTATGAGAGTTGAAGAGATCTCGTGCTTGCGATGAGATGAAATTTGAGCATTCCCTTTCTCGACACTTCTTTTTTATAAAGTGAAAAATCAGTTCCTCAAAACAAAACACTAAAAAATAATACTGAATAAATATTACTGAAGTTCAGAAGAATTTCTCTTCATCTGAGTACCGTACGAATATAACATTATACTTTATTTTTTTTAGAAACACAGAGCAAATTATAAGATGTTATGAATACACATACGTTATACTTATTCTTGTTACAGTTTTGGATGATATCAATCAAAATTTAGTGTTAAGTGATTGCTTGAAATCGCAAGCTCTAATAAACCACGTAAACACCAATAATTTTGATGTACGACAAGGCCCTACTTAATAGAATTAGTTCAGTTAGTATTGCCCTATACATGTAGAGAAATTGCGACTTATCATTAAAGCGTCCGCGCGTATGTGCATCATGTGGAATCGAACTGGGAGACAGAATCAAAATGGCGGCGCCCACAGCTTTTATAACTGGGGGGTCTCGAAAAGTAACGGAAATTCTCGCAACTCGTGTGCAAAATCGCACCGGTCGGCCACAAAACAGTAGTCCGGAGGGAACGGGGGCAATCGGTGATGAGACCCCTTAGAGACGGTTGTACGGAAATCCTTAGAGACTGTTGTTGTGTGTGGCGGTCTTGCCTTTTTATCACTTTTCCCTTCTTTTCTTTTTTATGTTAGAAAGTTGATGCCGTTTCTTACCGTAATCACTTAAGTATTCTGATTCTTGCCATGTAGCAGCAAATAATATTATATGGGATGCAGGCGAGTAATTATAATCCTATTGTCTTTGTGACTTGCAGGCTTGAAAAACAATTAATGCTTTAGTAGTAGGTACAAATACTATAAAGTCACAAAAACAAATGCATATTTGAAGTAATTAAAACGTAGACAACATGACAT
>NC_136497.1:115619411-115699411 GCF_053919585.1 Euprymna scolopes
TAATCATACAGGTTAACGAATAGCAGCAACTAAAAGGAGAATTTACAAACTATGAAATATTAGGATACGATCTTCGTCAGGCCGACTCGGGAAGTCCGACTTGATTGACAACTTTAATAAGAGCAGGAAAATGGTAATGCTAACGTGGTTAACAACACGGGCTATAAACATGGGTGTGCCAAGTTTGAATCCTATTCGTTCCACCAAAACACTTTCATTTAGAGAGGGTTGTCAACATTCATGTGGTTCCTTCTGTAAAGATATCGAATGGCAACTCACCTGATTCATTCAAAATAACTTAATAATACATGCCACATCGACAACAAGATGTAATCAAGTAAAAAAACACCCACTCTCAACAGTAAAACATCGATTAAAACCATAAATAAAGCATTACAGATCCTTGTTATTATTACAAAATTACTAAAATGGGGACTTGGCATTCTCCGGCATAAAATGATAATAATCGAAATCATTGAAATCGCCCATTTTTAATCAAATCAATTGATTGCCTGCTCTAGTTGGGGACCCATCGCGGTGCACCGGAAAGAAAGTTTCCCATGTCTCAACGCAGGGGTTTAGTCCACAATACATTGTAGTCTACATTGCACTGTAAAGAACCTAAAGTTGATTTTATATGCCTGGCCTTACTACTTGTGGAGTGATAGTGGCTTCAATGTAAGTTTCAAATGAAAAGTCAAGTATCATGGTGCAATTGTGTTTTAGAAAGACACATCTGTTTCGAACGCGCAGCTGTCATATTAAAGAACCCACTGCTAATTTTATAGGCTGAGCTTCGGGTTCTCTGGTAATAAAAATTCTCAAATTCACATGTGATGTAAGGTTGTGTAAGGTGTTAACTTAAGGCAAAATTGCCTGTTCCTTCATCGGATTATTTAAAGTATCAGTTATCGATACTTATCCAAGAAATTCCGATATACAACCTATCTAAGATCACTGACAGGCACATAACGTATATATGTGTAAAACTTCATGAAATCGATCCAACCGTTTTCAAATCCATAAAGAACGAACTCATATAGACATATGGATGATATTTTTTAAATAAAATAGTAGAGATAATTGACCGTCTTTATAAAAATGACGAACAAATTTCAAATGCAGCTGAAAATAAATGTATAGTCGGATTGTTAATACTGAAGATGAAGAGATTTCACTCCGTATTTATTGTATACATTTTACGCGCACCTGTATCAAATCAAATTGCACCCAGCGACGATTGATGATCAATTATCTGATTATATAAAATAACAAACTCTATAATTGTTAAAAATGTTGTTAGCAGGATCGACAAAATAAGTGCATCGTACATTAACGAATTCTGAGATGTGTAGTTTTCATAATGATGCAAAAGCAAATAAAAACTATATATCTGGTTCATTTTTTTTTTCACTGACGTCGACTCGGATCTATACTAAGAAAATCATTCTCTGCATAATACAACGGGTTGAGTGAATTAAACTGGTATTATCATACAAGTTTTGATAGGGACGTCTCTGGAAGGGCTCTTACTGCCCTGGTAAGCGCCACAAGATTCCGCAGTATTGCAAGCTACATTCGCCTTAAATAAAAGGAGTTATCTCGTGGGTATGCTTGACAAGGTTTGGCGTCATTATTTCTGGTGTCATTAATTCTATCTGAGGAATTCAGTATCTGACTAGTTTCAACATGGCATGTATGTATGTATATATATATATATATATATATATATATGTAAATATATGTAAATATTTATATATATATATGAATATATATGTATATATATATATATGTAAATATATGTAAATATTTATATATATATATATGAATATATATGTATATATATATATATATATATATGAATATACATATATATATATGTTATATATTTAAAGGAGATTAGAACAATAGTCTAAAGAGCAGAGTGTATTTTATCTATCGAGCTTATTATATATGTTATATATATATATGTAAATATATGTAAATATTTATATATATATGAATATATATGTATATATATATGAATATACATATATATGTTATATATATATGTATGTAAATATATGTAAATATTTATATATATATATGAATATATATATGAATATACATATATATATATATGTTATATATATATGTATGTAAATATATGTAAATATTTATATATATATGTGAATATATATGTATATATATATGAATATACATATATATATGTTATATATATGTGTGTGTGTGTGTGTGTGTGTAAATATATAATGCTCCTTATCTTGAGTGAGCATATTGAGAAGTGATACACGAATTACCATTAGCATATAAAGCGATGCTCTTTGTATAAACGAATCGAGCTTAGGTATTTCGGACGATGTCCAAACATCGTTAATTTACTACTCGCACAGCAGCCGCCGATTAGCGTAATGGTTAGGAGCCTTGGCTGTCGTACAGGCGGTCTGGATTGAGGTAATTGCCTGTCTAGTCGCACTTATGAGCTATGAAACAACGAAACAGTACTGTATGTGGGTATGTATATATGATGGAGGAGAGACTAAAACTTGCTGCTATGGTTTCATTGATCTGGAATACCAGCAAGAAGAGAGACTAAATTCAAAACATTTCTCATGTGTTATATCTCCTCTTTTTTGAAAATAGAGTACGACTATCAAATAATTCTTATATACTCTGGAATTTACTTTTTGTATGAAAACTAAAGAGGGGAGATATAACATATAAGAAATATTTAGAATCAAGTCTCACCTTGCTCTTATGACAGACCATTTTAAACTATAGCAGACAGTTTGAGTCTCCCCTCAACTATGGCCAGCGGTTTTGAGTAAATAGATATTTAGTAGTTCATATGCAAAACTAGGAAAACAAATGACTATGGTTAAAACATTTTATGGATGTAAAAAAGGTAAACTAGGCTCTGGATGATCCATTATATTCTTACTGTGTGACCGAAAGAGCAAGTGTAACATAGCCCACTACACAATTCAACGAGCCTCCATTAGTTAAATTCTGTTCAATTGTCGCTGAGATTTCGACATTACAAAATTGCGAAAAAAGGTAGGATATATACTCGTAGCCAAATTGAATATTGCTATGCTCATATCTTTAGTTCGATACGACGAAACTACATGAAAATTTGCAAGCTTTTGCAGATTATAATATTTTATGCTTAAAGTTTTATTACAATTGGTAAACATCAACCAATATTTTAAAACCAATAAAATATGCCCTCATTTTCCTACATTTGTATATATAGTGTCCTGGTAGCCAGCCTTAGTTATGCTGCTTCTGTTGTCTCTCCTGTTGCCTTGTAAGGTAAAAATTTGAGTATTATTCCTCGCGCGAAAGAGCAGGACACAAAATGTTTTAAATAAAAATAATAGAATAACAATAAAAAATACTTTCGTTGGCGAGAACTACTATTGACCGTTACCAGTTATACATTCCTTTTGTAATTTTCATCTCTATTTTTCCCGTTATGTACTGAATATTAATTAATAAAACCTATATGAAATATGCTCCTTATTAAATTTTTAATATTTTCTATACTGAAATAAGTTTTAAAAATTTTAATGTAAAAAGTGATTTTAAAGTTTTTGTTAAAACAATCCAGTTTTGTCATTATTCAGACCAGTATTACAAAGAGGAGGTTGCAAAAAATTAGTTGTGGTCTGAGGAGAAATACAAACTGAAACAGAATATTCAGACCTGTATTAATACAAAGAGGGGGTTGCAAAAATGAGTTGTGGTGTAAGGAGAAATACTAACTGAAATGGGGAGAAGGAGAGTTTTAAAATATAATCTTAAAAAATAAGATCCAAGTTAGAAAAACATTTCATCCAAGGTATGAAAATTGCTAAACAAAATGTTTTTACTATAGGCTTTAAAAATAAAGACACAAGATTCAATTTGAAATTTATTTATCTTCAAAGTGCACTTTTATAAATTTTACAAAGTAAGGTATACACATTTAATTTAAATTGAATCAAAAAATTACCTTGGATTTATTTTATGTAATGTACATTTTGTTGCAATTTAAAAACATTATCTTTCATCTAGCAATTAATGATACAAATATAAAATTTTCAAGTGCAACAGAATGTACATTACATAAAATAAATCCAAGGTCATTTTTTGATTCAATTTAAATTAAATTTTTAGACCTTACTTTTATACCACAGACGATCATGACGACTTTGCCATGTACGCAGCAGTAGTGAACAAAAATTGTGATGACTTTAAGTTGTCTGAATTAACAGCAGACAATTTTAAATGCCTTGTTTTTGCATAAGGTTTAATCTCGGGAAAAGATGCGGAAATCAGGTGAATAGTTACGAAGTTTGAAAACGAACCGAACTTAACACTGCAAAAATTGACTGAGGATTGTCAAAAGGTTTAAATGATAAAAAAAGATGCGAGGAATATCGAAGCAGACATCGCAAATATAAAAAAAATAACGAAGAAAAAACCGTCAAGACGGTACACACAGAATTATGAAAAGTCGAAAAAATCAAAAACACCGAACCCTTGCTTCAGATGTGGTGGGAAACACTGGGTAAAGGATTGCATATTTTTAACAAAAAGATGCCTGATATGTAATAAAATCGCACATAAAAGCTCTCATTGCAGGACAAATCAGAACAAAAGCTGGGTACGGCAAATAATAATCAGAAACGTCTTAGATGAAAACCTACGCAAATACGTACCTGTCAACATTCTCGGCAAAAATATCAAATTTCAATTACACAGTGGGTCGGATCTTTCAATTATAAATGTTAAAATATGGAAGAAATTACGAAAACCGACTATACTAAGAACCAACAGAACCGTGGCGGCCGTCAATGGTACAAAAATTAATTTTTAGGGTGAATTAATCACCAACGTCACCATGCCAGAAAAAACGAAAAAGCTTAAAAATGTATGTCTAAAAAATAGTCAGCACCTGTTTGGTACCGATAGCATGGATTAATTTCATTTGTGGGATCTTCCTATATCCACATTTTGAAAAAAAATAGAATCTCATCCAGCTGAAACTGATAAACTTATAACCAGTTTTAAAGAAATAATTCCCAAATGTATTTTCTCCTGGCTTTGGAAGATGCACAAAAATGGCCGCTGATTTTAAGCTAAAACCGGGCACACAACCGGTGTTTCAAAAATAAAAAAACGTAATGTCCCGTTCGCATCTCTGAACAAGATAAATAAGGAACTGGATAGATTAGAAAACATCTGTATACTGGCTAAAATTGAATATATTGAGTGAGCTTGTCCAGCCCACTCAATATATTAAAAAAAAAAAAAAAAAAAAAGTTCGGACAAATCACCGTTTGCGCTGACTTCTCGACCAGACTCAACGGGTCGTTAGACGACTTTCACTATCCATTACACAGCCCAGAGGAACTATTCACGAAATGAAATGGCGGCAATTTTTTCTCTAAGATAGACCTGATCGACGCTTACTTACAACTTCCTGTAAATGACAAAAGCGCTAACCTCCTGTATTAATACTCCTCGAGGTTTGTACAGATACAAACGGCTCGCGTTTGGAGTCAAGGTAGCACGCACGATATTTCAGCAAGTCATGGATACCATGCTGAGGGATCTCCAATGCCATTGCATATCTAGACTACATCATTATAACGAGCAAAAGCAGGAAGGAACAAACAAACAATATCAGATAATATTCAGTCGAATACAAAATTATGGGTTTAAGATCAAAGACAAGTGCGAATTCTTTTTACAAAAAATCTAGGACATATCATTGATAAATATGGCAGACGCTCAGAACTGGACAAAGCGAATGCTATTAAAGCAACGACGGCCCACGAAAAAAAATATGTTCAATCTCAGCATAAAACAAAGGGATATTTCTATAAAAAGAAAAAATGGCAATGGCAAACTAACGTTAAAACTGTTCCAAACTTGCCCCCAAAAATAGTCATGTAGACAATATTTACCGAAAGAACTGACGAGAATTTATGCAAAGATAATAAAAAAACGGTGACGTTAGCACGCACAGTGACTTGAAATAAAATTGATTTTATTGTGCAAATATTTTTGCCATCAAGATTTAAACGGGATTATTAAAAAGTAAAGGGATTATGTTATAAAAAGCTTCACATCTTGAATTGAATAAACTGCTGCCCAAAAGGAAAATATACTGATTTCACACCCTGAGAAATCAGCCTGGGAGGGTGGTATTATGGGGAACCACCCTCCAAATGGATAAATCCATATAAACTTTACACATGACGGTACAAGAACGGACCTAATTCCGAAGCGACTCTCGTATGCTCGGTGAATTAGCTACACTGTTCGTTTGTAACCTTTCCTTTGTAACCTTTCCGTTTTTCATATAATACACGTTTTAACTGTTCTCCGTCGTTTTGTTCTTAGTGTGGCTACTTGCGAGCCATAACAATAATATATATATATATATATATATATATATATATATATATAATATGTATGATATATATATATATATAATATGTATGATATATATATATATATATATATATATATATAATATGTATGATATATATATATATATATATATATATATATATATATATAATATACATATATATTTATATACAATCCTGGTCAAAATCATAACACCACTTACGAAAGTAAGCGTTTACGCATATTATCGAATTTTTAATCAAACAAATTGTTGAAACCATTGCCAAAGCTACTTCATTGGAAACCTTAACCCTGATCTAATAATTAAATTTAATTTAAAAAACAAACATTTTCATCTGGTCAAAATGATAAGACCACGGATAATTTATCTACCAAATGACAATTATAAATTACTAAAAAGGGTCTCAGTATTTAGTATAGACTCCATTATTACGAATTACTTCAAAAATTCTCTTCGGCATGCTTGCGACTAAGTTTTTTATCAGTTGCGAAGGAATTTTATCCCATGTACTGAAATCTGAATCAGAAAGTTCCTTTATCGAATCATACTGGGTTCCATCTTTGAACACTTCTTTTGCCATCCATCCCCAAAGATTTTCAATGGGATTGAGGTCCGGAGAACATGATGGATGATCTAACAATTCTATATTATTTGAAGAAAAGTATTCTCGTGCTTATCTAGAAGTGTTTATCGCCGCGTTGTCTTGTTGGAAAATCCAATTTCTTCCACACAGACGTGGGCCTTCAGTCCTGATAGAAGCATTTTCAAGCATTGAAATGTACTTCAATGATGTTTGCCGACCTTTCACTACTTGCAACTTTAGGGTCCCAGCTGACGAGAACGCCCCCCCCCAGATCATTAAAGACCCTCCTCCACTATACCGAGTTGAGAAAAGTCTCTTTGGTTTGGGCAAATTTTTATCATGCCAATAGTGTTGAAACCGATCTGGACCATCTAGATTAAACTTTTTCTCATCGGAGAAAATTACATTTTCCCACTTCTCTTCATCCCAAGTCTGGTATTTGGCGGCATATTTAAGTCGGTTAGATTTGTGCTGTTCAAGAAGATGTGGTTTCTGCAGTCGCTTTAAATGATTGAAACTCTTCATTTTCAGATGCCTTCTGATGGTTTTAGGACTACATTCTGCTGCTATTTGGCTTTTCAATCGACTTGAGCTCATACTGGAGTTTTTTTAAACTTCTGATACGGCGATCCAGTGATGGGGTTATTTTTTTTTGGTCGACATGGACTGTTTTTGTGGGCATATTGACCTGGATTTCTTAAAAAAAATTGTGATGACCGTTTTGCTACGAGTCACTTCATTTGCAATGGATCTATGGGAGAGTCCACCCCTATTAAGCTCGAAAATCGTTCCTCTCTCAAACCGTGATAATGGTTTCCCTTTTGCCATTTATAATTAAGTAAGATGTTTTTTATCCACTAACAAGTTACTTTTAGTAACATAGAAATATTTTTCGTATTCATTTTTCCAAACTAGCCGATTTTATTAAAGTTGTCTTACCATTTTGACCAGGTGAAAATGTTTGTTTTTTTAAAATAATTATTAGATCTAGGTTAAGGTTTCGAATTGAGCAGATTTCATTTTTTTCCCATCATATTTACCCTTTTAGCAATGGTTTCAACCATTTGTTTGATTAAAATTCGATAATATGCATAAACGCTTACTTCCTTAAGCGGTCTTATGAGTTTGACCAGAACTGTATAATATATATATATATGTATAATATATATATATATATATATATTATATACATATATATATATTATATACATATATATATATTTATATATATTATATACCTATATATTATATACATATATATATATATATATATTTATATATATATTATATGCATATATATTTATATATATATATAATATATAATATACATATATATTAATATATAATATACATATATATTAATATATATATAATAGATAATATGCATGTATATTTATATATAATAGATAATATACATATATATTTATATATAATAGATAATATACGTATAAATTTATATATAATATATAGTATACATATATATTTATATATATACTAGGTAATATACATATAGATATTTATATATATAAAATATACATGTATATATATAATATAAAATATGCATATATATTTATATATATTATGCAATATAGATATATATCTATGTATATAATATATAATATACATATATATAAATATATATGTATATTATATATTATATATGAATGTATATGCATATTATATATAAATATAATATACAATATACATATGTATTTATATATATTATATATAATATACATATACGTTAATATATATATATAATATGTACATATGTAATATATATATAATATATAGATAATATTTAATATATAAATAATATATAGATAATATACAATATATATAATATATACCATATATCTACATGTAAACGTATGTATATAATATATATATTTATATATAGCTAATATATAGCATATACATAATATACATATAATATGTACATAATGTATACATATTAATATAAAATATATATAAATATACAATATATAAAAATATATAATATATATTTAAATTATATACTATTATTAATATATATATATTATAATATATATTTAAGTGTATAATATATATTTAAGTATATAATATATATTAGTAATGTATATACATAATGTCTACATTAATTTATATATATTTATATATTAATGTTTTTCATATTTGTATATATATATATATATATATATATATTTATGATTATATACAAAACAATTTGTACACTTTTTACTAGTTTTTGCCTTCTTATTCGATCTTTCTGATTGAACCAAATGTGATTTTATATTTTCTGTTAATATAAAGAACAGCGGATATAATAATGAATTGTTTATATCTTTTATCTGATTTCCTTCGTCACTATCGTGCTACGGGACTCCAATATTATTTTCAGTAGTAATATTTTCTTGTTTATAATTGGCTATTCTTATCATAGTATTCTATCCATTGCTAGTTTTAATCTGTTATGGACACTTACCTATTTGCTCATAATGAACTCTGCTTACTAGTAACGTGGGTAATACTCGCGTTGAGGAAAATATTGTTACCTAATTACATTACGTTTTACTTACCGTCGGAAATCCAGGCAACCTTTCTTGCATTTACTTTTTGTATCATGCGTTTTTTTCTATTTAAATCCTGTTGTTAGCGCCTTCTTCAATTACACATTTTATGCCCCACAACTATTGGGGGCAGGATTTCGACTAGAAATAATGTGAAAACCAAACAATTAAAAAATGTCAGTGTTCAACAACAACATTATTTTAACTAACAACGTTGTATTGCAAAAGACTCACTTAAACAACATCGACATTTCGACGAAGTATATTATTCCAACAACACTTGAGATGAATCATTTAGAGTAGTCATACTGTAGACCCGGGCTACTAAACATTTTGGGGGCCAATAACAGTTCGATGCATCGACTAAAAATGTAATTATATTGTTCAACGTGTATTAAGTTATAAAGAACATCCGGCAAGTTGATTGTTAATTAAATGAAAAATAAATTCTCGGTTTTCTTTTTTTTTGTCCCTTGGGTGTTTTCTCCAAAATAAAATTAAATATTCCGACGCAGAACTTGCTTTTACGGTTTTATGTTAAGAGAAAAAGTAAACTATACTTAAGAGAAAAAAATATAATAATTTTCTTGCATCAAGACCACAAAACGTAGTCGAGAACGGTATTGACAATTTCATTTACGCTCTAGACGAAGACGAATTTACTGCCACTTATTTTAGATTATACGAGGACTTTTATAACATTGATTATGCCGATTTTGCAGACTACAAAAATGTCAGATCTTCTTTCGAAAACCGGGATCCAAGGAACACAAGAAATTCGTGGATTACATTTTATCACGAAAAATATGTGAATTAACAATTTTTTAAACTCTAAACCTCTTAACAGGACTGCTTAGACCAAAAATTTCGTTATTTCTTAAACGTCAGATATGTCTAAATTTAACCAGGAAAGATGACGTGAACAATTTTACATTTGTGTCAATGGTCAACTAACATACGGGTTATTTTAAGCTCGCAGGACTGTGTGCTAACGATTTCAAGTGCCTAATATAAGTACAAAGATTAATATCGACAAAGGATTTTAAAATTCGAGGTAGAGGTGTAATCAAATTAGAAAGCGAACTAAACCTGACATAAGCTGTCCGAGGTGTTTTAACGAAAACATAAATTATAAATACAACAATTTATATAACTTATAAACATAACTAAACTGTGCTAATATAAAGTAAAAATAAGATAATATATAAAAACGTTAAAATAAATTTTAATAATAATTAATATCTACTTAGATATGAGAATAACAAACAAATGCAAATGCAGTATTACAGTCATCGCCATAACGAAAAGAATGTTGGTGATACTGTAGGTTATTTTAATAAAGTAAGTTTTTCAAATAATGGTTTTCCTATTTTTAAAGGAATATATTTGATGGATAAGCCATGAAGAATGCGACAAGGCATAATTTTGTTGACTTTTATGTTTCAAACGAAATAAGATTGTAAAATGTTTTCCTTTTGCAAATTAATCAATCAAGGAGAATTAATTTGGAATGTTTGTTATTATAATACCCTATATATGTACTGAAAAGTTATTCCCTGAGCTTGACTTTTACTAATGTTATATATAAGTTGAGGCTTTTCTAGTTGAACAAAATATATAAATAACTTTAGCATGCTTTGAATCGACCTGTTACGCACACCATTTGAAAAGGGGAATTTTCCGAAATGAATAATGGAATACGTCGCAGAGACTTACAAGTAAGACATTTTACCAACACAACTGAATAAATATATATAAAACAAAAAAATATATATGTACTTATTGATTTGTAAATCGCCACTTGTTCTCGTGTCCTCTTACCAACAACGACTATAATTCATTCCTCGCATTGTGACAGCCTTCGAAACCTCTATTACATACCTATCCCACACAATGCTTCAAGCAAACTACATATCAATCACACACACACACATATACATATATATATATATATATATATATATGTATTGGAAAATTGCAAGCGCCCTCAACACAAGCATAGGAACATGTCCAGGTTCATTACAAAGACTAATTAGAAAGTCTTACAAATCGACATCGACACATGGGAAGAACTTACTCTGCAAAGGCCGGAGTGGCGAAAGCTTTAAACCAAACTACAGTGTTTTAGTTTTGTTCCCTTGTCCTATGACCTTATACCGCACGTATATTAAAGCGACAACAGCCGTTGCTTAACTTTTAACGGTCAATTAGCGCATGCGCATAATAAAATGGGGATAGTCAACTTACCCCAAGCGGAGGTAATTGTGTTTTGGACTCGTAAGCATGTATTTAACCGACTAAAAACAAAATAGCAAGTGCACCGCAAGTCCAAATAGCTTATATATCAAGTTTCAAGACTGGAGACAAAAATTAAGATAGGAGTTCGCTAGATTGTTTCTACACACACAATCACAAGATACCTTATATATATATGTATATATATATATGTATATATGTGTATAAGTACATATATAAAAATACATAATACATATGAGTTTGCTAGAACGCTTTTATCTAAATGCTACACAATTATGCCGATGTAAAAATATGCATAAATATACCCGAGCGTAATAGTTAAATGAAACCAATCATCCAATAAGAACCCATGGAAATTTTATTATTAATGACTGAGTATGTTAATGAGTAGTTAGTTTTAATACTTTTAAATAGAAAATATAAGGTTTTAATATTAATATCAGGACGAAGAAAAACTCAACTTATATATATATATATATATATACACATATATATATCTCATAGAGCTATTTATATATATATACACACATATATACACATATATATGTATGTATATATATATATATATATATATATATATATATATATATATAAATTAGTTATGAGTAAAATAAATTCAATCATTACAAAAGTAATATCGTATTTTAACTGGAACCAAGATAAATGTCTTGCTATATGAAAAAATATCTGCCTAAAAAATGTTCTATAAATATTTTCGGATCAATATAAATCACTATTTTTTATCTCATATCATTAACATTTAGCGTTTTTAACAATAAAATATGTTGTCGCTAATAGAATTTTATCTTCTAATTTTTTTTATTAATATTGATTTTTATTCTGTTTGATAAAAGTTACGTTAAACAGCACTGTAAAATCGAATCGCAAAAGGCAGTATTATTGTAGTATCTGTATTATATACGACTATCGAGAAGACCAGACGTTTCGCGGAATTGAATGAGGATACATGAATGTTCAACCCTCATAATACTTTGTCATCGAAATCAGCTAAATTACCCATTACTCAGTGAAATTTATTGATTGCCTGCTCTAGTCGGGAAAGCACCACCGTGCACCGGGAGAAGCTCTCATGCTTCATCCTCCTCCGCAGTCCCAAATACATTTTAATCTAAACTGCACTGTAAAAAAAATACTATTGAGTTTATTATTTTTATATAATGTCCTGAATTAATTCATAACCAAAAGCTAAGTATCATAGTTAAGTTTCGCTCTAAACAGAAACATTTCTTTGACACTCTCCAATGTCTTATAAAATAACCTACTGTTGATTTTATACGCAGAACCATTTTTGTTTGTGCGGTGGTAATACTTCTCAAATACACATGTGATGTTAGTCCGTATAAAAAAATTAATTTTGGTCAAAATCGCTCTTCTTTAATGGAATTTGTTCGATTATCGATTTTCGAAACTTATCGGAAGCATTCCGATACAAAGTTTATATAAGCTCACTCTCAACTAGATTAAGTACATTTGTTCAAAATTCCATAAAAGCCGGCCCAAATATTTTGGAGTCCATAGGAAACTCTACCTCTCTCTTACACACAGACAAAGTGCCTTTTATATAATAGATTATGCATTATGCGGGCTACTTTTTGTATTCTGCATATTTTGGTGACAACGTTTCTTGGCGATGTAAACTGACCTTCTTCAGGTACGTATTGTTAAATTCGGGAATCTTGACGGAATTTCCAACGGTACATTTGGAATTTGAATGTTTAATATGCCGCTGCAGAGGATGCTAAGCATACAATTACGTATTACTCACGACCTTTGACCGATTATGACTGATGGAATGAGAGCAACATATCTTTGAAGATAAAAATAAAAGAATTCTGTTTAAAACACACGAGTTCGGCAAAAATTCTCGAGATTGTCAAGACACACCGAAGTAAGGCGTTGGTTACACCGATCGAAATTTTGCAACAATAACATACAACGAGAAAACAATAGAACACGTAATCCAAAAAAATGCAGGCTATCAATCTACACTTCAAATAATCTATCTATACTATGAATAACATTCTAAATGTTTATATATATATATATATATATATATATATATATATTATATATATATATATATATATATATATATATATATATATATATATATACATACCAATTTAACTTTCAGATGGAGCACCGAATTGACAAATTCTTTTTTTCCCTGATAGGTGTGATTCCGTAGATTGTCCTTATCTATATTTGGTTCGTAACGATCAACGCCGAGTCACACAAAAAGCCCGAAGTAAGGATTTTTGGGCCGTTTCGTGCAATTGTTGAAAACGTTCCCTGCTCGTATTAACGGTATTTAGCACTATCTGTATACAGTCGCGGTAACATCTTTCTGCATACGGTCAGGACTTGTGACATAATGGATAACGCGTCTGCTACGGATCAAACGATTCCAGGTTCGAATCTTGGCAGATTCGTAATAATTATAACCATCATTTTATCCAACGTTTACTCATTATCCTTACCCTTAGTTAGGGTATTTTTTTGTTTTCTTTTTTCAGTGATTTTGCTTTGTGCATATGGGAATTTATTTATCGAATAGCTGTTTCCATGACTTCTTAGATAGACGTACGAGGTGGAGAAACCCTATTCTCTATATGAAACATATGTTAAAGATCTCTGCGCCGAGATGCCTACCACGGCCCTGAATCATTGTGTATGTGTATGATAAAGAAAGCCTATCATAAAGTTATGATAAAAAAAAAACAAAAACATTAGACAATATAAAAGAAAAAAATCGAACGAAAAATGTCCAACGCAAGGCAAGTAAAATAATCAATGTATCATTTCCCGCGAGAAAAAATAATTGTCTATGGGTCTGTCTTTTGTTAGAACAAATAGAAATAATAAATGAATATTAAAAATGAAGGTAGAAAGACGCGGGCGATATTTATGGCGCAACTGTATTTATGACCCAATGTCTTCAGATACAGTGAAAAAAATCGGTTAATGTGAAAAGCAGACATTGTCTACGTAAAACCATCGAATAAAAGCCATTTTTCAAAAAAGGGATCAAAAGGGTAGTCGATTAATATCTAATTTTGATCGATGTTTAAAGGGGCATGAAACATTAATGTATCTGCGATAAAATTAAAACCATGCTAAAAATATGATTATTGCAGCCATCTTGTTAGAAATACAAAACTAAACAGCCGTACATGCGTAAGAAGCACGTGTGCGTTTCATCATTGTGTCGCCTCTCCAGTGCAATCTTTACAAGATTCGAACTGATGTCACAATTACTGTAACCCAGCGCCCTTACCCATTCGGCTATTATTTCTCGCTAATGTTTCGGAATATTTTAGTCGGTCAAAATATATATTTCATTTTTTTTTCTTGTCTTAGCAATAAATACTACTTTAGTTTACTTATTTACGGAGATCATTCCCCGGATGAATATATCCCATCATAACGAACATTTCTGTAAAAAGTCTGAGGAAGCTATAGACGGCCAAAAAACGGCCGGGTAGCTGAAACAATAATGTAACTAAACAGAAAAATACGGTAATTAAAAACAAAACGAATATATATATATATATATATATATATATATATATATATATATATATATATATATATATATATATATATATATATATATATACATATATGTTTAAAGAAAACATAACGTCAACCACCGCTGGTATATTTTTTCATTCCTTATACATATATATATATATATATATATATATATATATATATATATAACTTAAATGACCTTGTAAGGAGTGTTGTAACCCAACATCCGGTTTTCGACTTCCGGTTGCGCATGCGTACACAAACATAAACCCAGAACAGTGTAAATAATCAACTCAACAAAAAAACTTAGTTTTACTGAATACGTTTTCAGCGTCCCAATTGTTTATTTTTCTTTCGCGTATAAATTCTCCAAATAGACAATTATTAATACTTTCTGCTTTTCTTTTTACATCGTTTATTTTCCCATAACAGCGTAAATAAATAATCAACTCGATCGGCCTGGGCCAGCGGGGCCTATGCAACAAAGTTCAAGCAAAGATCATGCGTGGGGAGCGACCCCACATATAAGACCATTGCTCTTGTAGCACTCAGTTATTGGCCAATGTAGGGGAAACCCTTCATACCAATTGTCACTATTCAGATCTCCTACTCTCCAGAGAGCTGGTCCCCATTTCCTCAATCTCTCCACATTAAAAAACGGCCTTGTACCTAATTTGCTCAGTGGGGAAGCAAATAGATGTAAACTAGACAACAAAACATATTGTTTTTTTGTTTTACTGTGTATGTTTTCAGCATCCCATTTTTTTTCGTGTTTAAATTATTCAGTAAAACAATTGTTAATACTTTCTGCTTTTTATTTTTACTTCGTTCATTTCCGCATTGTCTTAATTAGTTTTATTGACCTTATGATTAACATATGAATTAAATATTTGAACAAATGGGTGATGAATGTTTGTTTAAAATAAATGAAAATAGTTACATTTTATTTTCATTTTCTACTTAAAAAGCCATTTTTAACACGGGGAGAGTGTATTTAACTATGCTGTACTTTCAACAATTTCATTTAAAAAAGATATATCAAAACTTAAATTTAACTTTAAGTATTATGGTATCTGTGTTTAAGTATTATGGTATCTGTTCAGTGCACACTTACCTATAAGTATGGCAAACCACTTATAATTCAATGGCTGTAAGCTTTTTTTTTTAAATAAACGATTATGAACAGAACAACTCATAGAAATCTATCTATATTCTTTTTCATTTTAATATACTTTCATAGAAATCTTTCTTTTATGTCACAAAAAACTATGTTCTTTACGTCACAAGTGTCACGCTCATACATTAATTCCACACACACACACACACACACACACACACATATATATATATATATATATATATATATATATATATATATATATATACGTACAGAAGGCAACATTCATTTTGTTGTAGAGAACTGAGCTAGTGAAAAATAATCATTTGAACTTCATCACATATCATTATTATTGTAACTCGTTCTCGACGATGTCTTGACCAGTGATTTTTTCACTGATAACGATCGATAGTATTCCTTGAAATCTGACTGAAAAGAAACCTGCTCAATCATTCGGTATTTTCTGTTTAAATATAGGCCTGGATAACGCGATTGTTTCTGGTTCTTTTTTGTTTATTTTTAGCAGACACTCGTTGGCTAGGTTTTTGTGATTTGACCCTGTGTTTTTATCGCTGAGGATTCAGAGAGAGAGAGAGAGAGAGAGAGAGAGAGAGAGAGAGAGAGAAAGAGAGAGAGAGAGTTAATGGGGTTTCCATATATTGGTTTTTATTTCTTTACAGTTGAAAACAAAACTGTTAATACATATCTTTTTACTGAGTGTATGCATTATATTTTGAGATGTTTATTGTTTTACTGTATCAGTTACTTTATTGACAATGTATTTCTTACCTTGTGTGAGGTGCTGGTAAGCACTCTTTTGTGAATATATATTATGAAATTTTCCTGTATACTTGCCTCCGCACAGAGTTTGTCACAATATTAGTATTTATTACGGAGTATATCCAGTGTCTAGGAAATATCAAATTCACAAGGTATCATCAGTCGTGTGAGATGATTTTGACGACGTTAGTTTAGCTGATTTTTAAATCACCTATTGTGATCATACAGCTCTTGCTATTCCCAAATGTTAACCCATCTAATACTAATCAGGTTCAATGTCGCTAAACTTTATTAATCTTAAGCTAGAAGGATTTATCTATGCCAGATCAAGAACAGAAATGGCAAGTCCCGTATAGGAATAACTACTTACCGTTTATTTTAACAAAATAATCTGCATTTTCTCAAAATATTACCAATTCTATTGTTAATAAAACCCATTGCACCGATTTCCACTCAAATCAGGATGGAACATTTGTCTCATTTTAATTTCGGTGTTTTTATTGTTACCGAGTTTCCGTAATGTTTTAATTGATGCATTACAATTATTACATACTTTCAAGTTTATCAACATACATTAATATGTTGGAATCGTTTATTATTATGTATGTTGTAATCGTGTAAAATTCTTTCTTTACTATGTCATTGAAAGAACACGATGTTTTTTTTTCTTATTTTTCTTAACCATTTCTGTAATAATGTACACATGTTGGTAAATCACATCAGAGACAGCCAACAGAAGTCAATAGTTTATTGTGTTTATCTAACAACGTATACATTACATTGGTAGTTTATACAATATGGACGTTGGTCATATGCAGTAAATATGTAACCTTTGGTTCGGTCTTCAGTCATTATCTGTATAGCAGCTGGTAGATTTGGAATGTCATTACATCATATTTGTCATTGTTAGTTTGATATTTGTTGTATCTTGTCGTTTGTATAAGTTTATTTATTTCATTGTGTTTTTGTCACTTTTTTTTCAGTTTTTGCTGATTAGATTGATAAATCCGAGCTTCCGCTTAAATTTGTCTCTTCAGGTTCATTTTCTTTCTATATTATTTTTTATGTGCGTCGTGCTGTTCTCCACATAATTTTCCATTCGATTATTGCTTTCAACTATTGAAAGAAGTCAATAATTGTATAGTTATTTCATACGCTTCACCCCATTCATCAGATCATACTACGTAGAGAAACGCAATGTCAATTGAAGAGTAGTTTATCTAAGAAAAGCAAGCAAATAAACAAAAATCATTTTACACGTTTAAACATCCCGTTTTATAATTCCAGACGATGAAAACCTACTGATAAAAATGTAATAAGATTGCTTTTTGTGGTGAATGAGTAGGATTGATGATGTTGGCAAAGAATGATTAATACACGAGCACTGGCTTGCGGATACGGTATCTAACTACTTTATGTCGATTCGAAACATATCCGGTTGCCATTCTTGGTCTCATTGCTATGGCTTCTAGCTGTATACTCTTTATACAAAGTGCTTTCCGGTATGTCTGCGCATGCCCATTTAGTCAAATGTTATTATCTGTTAGCCAAATGTACAAATTCCTGTCATTATTGTATACTCCAAATTCTGGTATTGGGCAGTCGATTTTCTTATTAATGTGAATAACTAGGAGTTCTATATAGAAAAAAAATGATGGAAGTTGTTTTGTTCAAATTTATACCCATAATAATATAATTGATTTTACGCAGAAAAAAGGAAATACTTTGTGTTCTCCTTAGAGCCATTTATCATTTCTTGGCGATAACTCTCAGCTTTGAAATGTAAATGAAATGAAATAAACATTCTATTAAATTTCAATATTCTTCATACTGTTCCTGGCGACGTCGGAATGGTCCTATTCTTATAAAGCTATCCATATTACCCGGGCTACCATGGTTTGTTTCATAGGTATTTACAAGTTTTAATGCTACTGTGTATGAAGGATGAAAGTGACTCGTAAAACATCTAATATGTTATTTTATATTTACCTTAGTAGAATCACATCTCGTGTGTCTACTTTAATATTTTTCATCTATATTGTTAACTATTATGACATCCAGCCTTCTTGCTAGTACAGTTTTGCCTGTTTGTATATCCATGCCCCAAAGAATTTTGTGATTTTCATTTACAAGTAGTGCTGTTGGTTTGTGCTTGTACCATTTTTCAGTGTTTTCAAGATGCAGCTGTTTGCATAATTCCAAGCGTACTTCCTTCCCACTTGATTGTTTCTAGTCTTATATTCTTTTTGGCTACATTAGCTTATTATGTGGTTTATTGTTTCGTCTCTATATCCAGAGTCTACATTTACTATTTCTTTGCGTATTGCCAATCCCTGCTTTGGTTTGGTTTATTCTGATAGCGTTGTCTTGTGCGGTTGTTATTAGGGATTCAGTTTCTCTGTTTAGGTTTCCTTTTTGCACCCATGCTCAAGTGTTTTTATTTGTCTCGTCATCCTCATGAATCGTCCGAGTAGCTGTTTCTCTTCCCATTTCCTTTTTTGTCTCATGCCTAATCCGTTCTTTTTTCTGTTTTATTCTTTTCGTCAGTGTCTTTTGCTGCGGTAATTATTCTTTCAGTGTTCTGCATTATGTATTTTTTAAAATCTTTTATCGTGTCATTTATACATTCTTCTATACAAACCAGCCCCTTTTTACTATATTTTCTTTTCCACGTAGAGTCGGTTAGTATAATCCTTTGGGACTAGTGCATTTTTATTAGTCATGAGTTTTCTGGTCTTCTCGTTAAGATGCCTCAGTTCTCCTTTGGTCACCCCAATAAACGGTCCAAAATATTTGTGACACTGCCCATGTGTTTATTACTTTTATTATGTTTCTATTATATAGTTTTGTTTCGAGAAGTTTTCTTGTGCTTCTTAGGTATTTCATTCTAAGTTCCTCTTTCATTTCTGTTGCTTTAATAGTGTCTGCTTTAAGGACCCCTAGATATTTGTAGTTGTCATGTTGACTTAGTGCCCTCATCTCTGTTTTTTATTGTAATTCCATGCCCTCCGTTGCCTCTAATTTCCCCTTTTCATGATCAGCAGCGCGCACCTTTCTATGCCGAATTTCATTTGGTTGTGCAGGCTGAAAATTCTGATTGTATATTAGCATCTCTAGTTCCTTCTCGGTTTTTGTAAATAGTTTCAGGTCGTCCATGTAACTTAGGTAGTTTATTCTTTCATCTGTATAAGTGAATTTGTACCAACTTTAGCAGTTTCTTAGTATGTTATTAAGGGGTATCTATGATGGCTATGAGTAAGGACAGGGAATCACGTTGAAAGATACCTCTTTGTATATTAATTTCAGTTATACATTGCCCATAAGCTGTCAGTTCAAGTCATCATGTTCTCATTGCATTTTCTATCAAATTGATAATATTGTCTGGTATTTTGTACATTCTCCGGCATTCTATTATTCATATCTGAGAGATTCTGTCATACGCTTTCTTGTAATCGATCCATGCCATTGCTATGTTCTTTTTTCTACTTTTGATTTCTTTCAGAATCTTTTGATCTATATTTAGGAGATCATATGTTCTCATTTTTTATATTGGCATCCTTTTTGTCCCTTGATGGGAGTGGTAACTTTGTTCCCTTAGTTATACTATTATTATTATTATTATTATTATTATTATTATTATTATTATTATTATTATTATTAGAAATGAGCAAACTTAAATTCAGTAGATATTAATGACAAACTGAAAAATTTCGCAATATTCTTCGAATATTGACTGGGTGTGTGAATTTACGATGAGATGCTTATGTATATCCTCTTACTTAAAAGCTGGTATTTCCGTAAATTAAAGTAGATGCTTCCCGTCGCGAAGGCAACGAAATTCTTCGCTAGGCCTAATTGAGAATTAGATTTCAATCGTAAAATCTATACTAAAATATATAATACAAAAACGGAACAGATACATTTCTGCTGAACAAGAATGTCTGTATATATATATATATATATATATATATATATATATATATATATATATATATATATATATATATATGTGTGTGTGTGTGTGTGTGTGTTTGAAAGATAGTATTAACCATATACACGCTTATACACACGTATATGCAAATATATATGCATGTATAATTCATGCACAAGTATTTGTGTATATATGTATGTGTACGTGTATGTATATACATATATTTGTATATCATTGTATGCATATGTGTATATGTTAGATACTTATTTCTAAGTGCAAACACATTCGAATTTAGTGTATTATCTATGCTGCCATTTTTTATGCTTTTGAAAGTAAAATAATAGAAATAAAATAAAGAAACTATTTAATTCTAGATACTTAAGTATCCCTTCGAAAGGATCCCACACAATTACAGTTTCTGGCTTAAGTTGCGGAAGAGTAATATCTTGAAAGTAAATAAACAGTTGTTCCGAGTAAGTGGTGGTTGTTTACAAGGGTAACTTAAAAGAGGGGAAATGTTCCTTAAATCGATTTGGTTGATCTTTTTACTTAGCGGCTTCTCCAATTTTATTTTTCTACAATTATTTCTGGATCACGAGTATTTGCATGATTGGCTCTATTAAATTCAATATTTACGAGACACAAAAACCAATGGTCGCATGTATCAGCACGTTCTTCGACTGCCATCGGTTTTCAACTTCGATAATGGAATGGATTCTCTGGAACCGAATAATATCGACCCTGGAACACTTTACATTTACTTTCACAGAATGAAACTCTTTCTCCTATGAGTAAAAAGATATCAACCAAAAATTTACCAAACCTTAACGGTTTTAAAGTAACCCAATCTTATACCACACATATAGAAATATAGTGGGAACCGTTAAGTCTTTAATGACATTAGATATACCTGCAAGGATGGCTACTCGTTTAATTATCAATGAAATTGCCGCGCAATTATCAACTATACATCCCTGAGTTGACACTGCTTGATTCCAGTGGCTATGAGAAATTAAGGACAAGTGAAAACAATTCCCAAAATGAGTTCAGTGCACATATAGCACCAGGTATTTTTAATGGTCACTCGTTTTATTATTGACTCGCTCCAATGTCGCTTAACTTCGGTAATCGAAATGGTACTGGCTCGTCAACGAGATGCTGTCATATATTATTTTCATAATCGCCCTTAAATACTAGGACGCCATGCATATAGGATGTCATATCTCGTTCGTTTTGATTGGCCAGTACGATATATATATATAGTAGTAAGTTATAAAAATATATATGGCAATTAAGCTACTCCAAATATTCCGCGTTTCCCCCACGCTAGGATTCGTCACGCTTATGTGAAGAGTTGTGGTTGTCTCTCGTTTTTATACACGCAAATTCTATTGATTTTTAAGTTAGCCAATCAGATTCCTAGTTTCTAACGTCCCCTTCCTAATCAGCCAACGGGCAGGCACTTACAGGACAAAGGCCCAGTTGACGATGGGTTCACCCCTTATTTGTGTGTTTTTTAGCGGGAAGTGTAGATATCTAGTGATTTGACCTATTTTAAACCTAGTTGTCGTTAAATGTGTGTTTATTTTAATTATTATGTTAGTTTATATATATATATATATATATATATATATATATATATATATAAAAGAGGGTAGCCAATCAATTATGATAAAAGGCTTTTTTTATTTTAAAATATTTTTATAATGCGTTTCAAGCTTTGTACAAAGCTTGAAACGCCTTATAAAAATATTTTAAAATAAAAAATCATAAAAAACTGAAAAACCTACAATTGTTGATTGCTGCACTCTTAAATATACATTTTTATTCTTTTTCTCTCGTTGAAGCCACGCGACCATCACTTTAAATAAATAATATATATATATATATATATATATATATATATATATATATATATATATATATATATATATATATATATATTATTGCGGGTGACCTACGTTGCCCCAGACTGAATAGGGATCAACAAATATTCCAACCATCCATACATTTATTGTCTTCGTAATCGATGAAATCGTCAATTTATAAATCAAATCGTGCGATTCCTTGCTCTAGTTAGGAATCCTCCACAGTGCACTGAGAGGAAACTTCATATGCCTCCTCGCAGTTGCTTAGTCTACAATACATTGTAGTCTATATTGCACTATAGAGAATCTCAGTTTTTTTTTTACAAAATTATTTCATTCAACTAAAGTTTAGAATGCAGAAATTAAGTATTAAGGCTTAATTGTGCTCTAAGCAGAAAGATTAATTTCGCATGCGCCTCTGTCTTATCAAAGAACGAACTGTTAATTTGATGAACACATTTTTACATAAGCAATTGTACTAAAGTTAAACGTGCATGTATATATGTATATACATATAACTGGATTATGAATATATATATATATATATATATATATATATATATATAAGCGAGGTAAAAACTGATAGAATTCAGATGAAAATTCCTGACAGATATTACTTGAGGTAATACTTTCAAGGTAATCCTAGCTAAAAAGGAAAAGCTCAATATTTAAGAATAGAGCAATATATAAGTTTCGTGGTTAAATTTTAAATTCTGAAAAAAAAAACAACATATAGACACATATATTCAAATTAAGAATTTATTTTTTGACAAAAAGAAATATATAGAAGGGGTTGTGTTAATTTCCTTAATCCATGGATTTTCAATAATGGCTCATATCATCAGAGGAAATGAAATGCGGTTAATAAAATGTTCAGCTGTGAATGGATGCTTTTGTCAAACAATAAATTCTTAATTCGAATATGTGTGTCTATATGTTGTTTTTTCAGAATTTAAAATTTAACCACCAAACTTATATATATATATATATATATATATATATATATATATATATATATATATATATATATATAAAGATTTAGGAGAATTTCATTTAACTTTGTCACGATGGAACACACTTTCATTATGTTAGTTTCTCCCTTACGTGATTGATTTTATGGAAAAACATCCTACGTTTATAAAACTCGACACTACTCATCATCCCAAATCGTTAATATATTCACTGTTATATTAGTTACGTTTGAATACACACCGACTGATATGTATCTGTGATTTATCTGTCATTCCCCTGGCTGCATTATTACTATGCCTTTTCCGTTCTGATACTCACATCTACTACAAAATGTCGACACCTGTTCGCTGTGATGCTGCACATCATTACTTATCTCTAAAATATCCATCTATATGCAAATGTAATTATTTCAAATTTCTTACTTTCTTCCTACCATTCGCTTTTATCAATTGACGTCTAATCATTTTCATTCAATTATTTAGCATTTACGTCTTCAAATTTTGGGCAAAACATCATATTTAGTAATTCCGTATTCGTAATACAATTCTGCAGAGAAAATATATGCATTCACAATTTTCTGCCGAAAAGATCGAAGTACAGTTTGACAAAATTCTAATGGCCAGTACTAGATGGGTGTTCATTTGTAAATACCAGGGATGTATGCGCAAGAACGTTGCCACCACCTTGCACAAACGGCAAAAAAATAAATAAATAAAAATAAATAACTAATGTGTTCAGCTATCCTAACTGGAACATACATGCGACTGGGTAGCACTTGTAAATTAAACGGTCTCTTTCCAAAGAAGCCGACTCGACTTGCCTAATGTAAATGCCGGTTAATTTTTCTAAATAAACCATTTGTATTGACAGTAATGTATGAAATTGTAACGGCATAACAGTTACCGCGTACATAGCATTTGATTCACATGTTGTTCAACGTTAAAATTCTTTCAGGATTTTTCTCTGACACAAATCCGTAACTGGCGAACACTAATGAATTTCACAGAACAAACTGAATGTTTTTCGGGGGCGGGGTGCAAAGTAAAAATTTAAAGCAATAAACTGTTGATTTTTTTCTTGTATATATGTGGGTTCTGGATGCGAAGTGCAGTAACGAAATAGCAATATTAAAAAAAAAATAAATAGTATGTACCGTTCAGGTTATCTCTAAAAATGGAATTTGATTCCAAGAAAAGATAAAACCTATGATAAATAAATAAGTAAAAAGATCTTCCATTAGAAAAAAAAAACGTCAATCGCCGTAATTTATTTTTACAGATGTCAGACGCGAAAGTAAAACAAAATAATATCATGCCGTATGTGATATAAATCAAATATACTTACGAAAGTACAGGGGGTAATGTAGTTACAGAATATATGATCTTCTAGTGGGCTATTTCACATAACCCGTATAGGTTTGCAAACAAACATGAACTGCAATTCAACAGAAATTAAGTTCAAGAATAATGAATCAAAGTTGGAAAATTGCAGATATAGATTGAATCATTCATACTCATTCATATGCTGTTCTCCACATATCATTTTCTCAACCATTTCTTTTCGCATTCACCTTTCCATCCGCCAAGTTTCATTTAGAAAGATTTAAAATCGAAGATTTTGTAGTTGAAAAAGTAATTGCGAATTCAACACTACAAAATTGCAATAATTTACATTCGATCATACACTTCATAAAGCGCATTTATTTTTTAAAATTTACAAAGTATTTCTAAACAAAGTGTTGAATTTATACAATCGATCACACACTCAAATCAATGAAATTGTTCTTTTTTGGGTTTTAATTAAAATAGGCTACATTTGATATATGCTTCTTACTATTGTTCAATGTATTAAATTAACTAGATTTTATCGCATTTTGCATTCAAACTGTTCAATTATATAGGCTAGGTTTCTGTAGCTAAAGCATGTCTTATTTTCTTAAATAAATACAAGCAGTGCCCACTTTCCATCATAAACATGTCAGCCATTGTCATGTACTTCATTAGAAATATCAACACATAAAAATTTTTCATCGTTTTAATTGAATGTACACAAATGCTAAGACATAATTTAGACTATTATAAATGTAAAATTATCGAAATAAAAAAAACAAACTTTACGGTGATATTCGTATTTTGTTGGTCGATCTTGGCCCAACGAGAATTTATCATCAGCGTATTTCTTCAAATTGACGTCACTGAATGACGTCACAGCACGATGGCGAGAAGTAAATATATTTTATTCTCTAGAATTTTTTAAATACGCTGACGTGTATAATTCTTATAACGCTCTGTGCATTGCTGTGTTTGCAATATGACGATAAATTATGCTGTAAAATAATAAAAATTAAGTTTTAAATTTAAACTGACTATTGTATTATTAGAACTGGAGAGATAAGTCAATGTTTTAACAATTTATTCAAATATGTTGCACTGACGTAAACAATCGACCTGTTTAAACCAGATTCCAACTTCTTTTTATCAAATTATTTGAAATTGCAAGTTAATTTTTATATCATAGTCTACTGGTAGAACTATTCTTGCTAAGTATAGAATATTCCTTCAGATTTTATTGCTGCTTTAAATTTTCAATTTGAATATAATTACGGATAGGGATTTCGATTCCAAAAAATATGTCGTCTAAAATGGCAGCCAGTGCGAAAAAGATGTACGCAACAAACGACCTATCGTAAAAACATCCTTAGATAGTATCGCTCTACTGTTGTTTATAAAGATATTTTCCAATCTTTCGATCTTTTTCTTATCATAATCTTTTTCACCATCTTAATATATACATACAATAAAGTTATGTTCTAGAAATTAATTAATAATTTGTTCACACCGATTATTTTAATACAAGCTCGAGAGAAATCTATAAAAATGAATATTTTCATGTTCTTTTATAGATTATACCGTAACATTCGTGTAATATTCCCGTATGTTTTTGTAAGAATATAAAACACATTTTAAGAATACACATTACATAAGTATATCTTTAAAAAAATTATTTTCTCAAATATATTTTTGTAATTGATTAGAAATAGAGCGACTTAAATACTTATATTTCAAACAAAATCAATTATAATTAGTCGTTAACCGAGTAAATATTATTCGACTTTTTGTAACCAATTGAACATATTCGATCAAGACATTTTAATTAAAGACTAATAACCGAACAACATTATTTTAAAAAGAAACGAAATAAGAAAAAAATAAAGAATTCGTCTTACTTCCTTTTTGAGAATTACAAAGACTTTCACATTATTTTTTTACACACCTGTTGAAATAATATTGTGCGTATATTATCGACAAATTAATCCTCATTTCCAGTGTTATAGCTTCTAAGTAAATATAAAGTTTTTGTTCTACAAAATGAAATTGTATATTTATATTAATCTGAGTGATAATGAATGTACTTTTATTACTGCTAAATGAGGATCTAAAATCTAGGGTGGCCATAAATTCGTAATGCATTTTTCTTCGCATTTCACATTCAATAGCAACAAAAATAAGCAGAATGAAAACAGAACGAGGAACCCATTACTGGAAGCTGGGAGAAAATGGGTACGCGACTATAATCGGATGGAAAATAATAATACATGCCAATACATCGGGAAATTCAAACGATCCGTGTGCATTATGTCTAAATGAGAAATGTTAAATCCCACACTTTAACCACTTTTAAGTCATATTATACTGTAGAAGTTTGGTATATATTTCAACTTCATTCTATAGGTAACAAATACAGACAAAACGGGTTTTGTTATTTAGTATATAAAAAAAAACAAATATCGTGAAACATTAGTTCCGTGCTTAACTTCATTTAATGTGTAAGTGTGATAGACAGTATAATTCAAGCAAGCAATCACGTCCATGTTTGGCCTATCAGAGTACAGTTAGGAAAGTGAAGAAAAAAGAGAAACGTCATTTTGTAGAATGATTTTATTTTTGTTTTTATTTGACATAGTAACTCAGGTGCCCTTAATTTACATAGTAGATGAAATTAATCACATCCTATATAGAACATTTGGTATAAATCTTCTGTTGTATGGCAACAGTTTATTGACCGGCGACTTCACCCCAGGGATGTACAGAAATTTTCAGTACCGGTGTCAACGACTGAATATTTAGATATGACATTGTTAGGCTTACTTGAGGTTGTTAATAGATTTTTGCTAGCATAATCACGAATAAATAACTGATGGGTTATAAGCCCAAGTTCGAAACACCCGTACAGAAACAAAACCAATTACAGCAGCAAGACGCATTAGCAGCGTGTAAAATGTTTTTGACTCCTAATGTGGCTATGAGACGAATGGATTCGCCAATCATTTTTATAACAACCAGCTGTGCTAAACAACCAATGAAAACCTTCCAAAGTTAATATAAAAATTGTCGAATTTTGGATTCAATCAGTTCGCCGCTAAATACATCACGGACCGCATTTGATTCTTGGTCGCCATCTTGTTTACTGCCAATTACAGTCAGGATCTGATCTGAACTACGCTGCCATCTTTGTTCAACATAATGTCACAATACTTAACAGGTAGTGGGCCCAACACATTCCACTGCATCATCTACACATTATGGAGACAATGTGGGGTTTTCTTAGCAGGCCATAAGCGCAAGAGCTGGGTGTGCTCTATATGAGGTGTGTATATCATTTTACTAAGGAGTGCCGGAGTCAAAGTAGTACGAGCACAAAAACCACTACGATGTTAACGTTGCATGGAGCTAGGTCACATATCTTGCAACAGTTCGGTAAACAAATTCGGGGACAAAGTAACGTCGCTACCTTAGCCCCTTGCCAAACAATGAACGCAGCAATGTTAATCGTTGACGTCAAAATTAATGATGTGCATTTTCCTGCACTTGAGGACATGAGATATTCCCCATCTATAGTTAGCACAAATCGCTGTTAGATATGGACTAAACAACGTGTGAACATTATAATCATAAATGACTTATCCCAAGCATGTTGTGGTGTACGGATTGTCATGATCTGTATTGAGAAAGGTGACACAGCTTCAGGAAACACCCCTCGCCTACGACATATTAATTAGAATTGATGCAATAAGAGCTTTAGATCAAAGTGGCTTGGTCGAGGAAAACAAGTTAATGCAGCTATTGAGGGAATGGATTTCTATACTCTGTTTGACAACAGAGAAAGTGCCTATACTGTGAGATGGAAATAATCAGCGAGAGAAACCCCAGTCAGCTGTGAAATTAAAGAGTATGCTGTCTCTACTAAAATAAAAACAGACCTTCAGATGATCATTAATAAGGGTCAATTAATACCATACCCACAGAAACGTCTGGGACCCTCCAAAAGAATAATCCCGCTTATTACTATTGAGCAAGTGGCGACGTGCACTAAATTATTAAAAATTAAATTAACATGCTGATGCCTTTACGGCGAATGCTAATTGGTGCGCCGCTTAATTACAGGGGTGGCGTCAGAAGGGAATATATGTAGCGTTGCTGGAGTCAAAGAGAGCTTACCTGCAGATACGGGTCCATGAGTCTCTGTGATAATTTAAGACAGTAATAATCAAAAGAATAGATATTGTTTGACACGCTCGGGCTTTATTCTAAACGTTCCACCCTTTATAATGACAGCTATTATAAAAAAACTTTTTAATGCAAGATAGATCTAAAATAGAAGTTACTTAAGCTTACGTTAATTACGTATATGTATGCAGATGCAGTTCTGGTGAAACTAGAATCTTTCGTTTTTTTTAGCAAAGCGCTTAAGCACTTAAAAGATGCGGCGCATGTGTTAGATTTATAGGTCTGGAAAAAGTGTAACACTTTAAGGTAGAAGCGAGTGAGCGAAGTTTCAGAGGCACCTAGGTTTTTCGACACGACGAGTCTACGTTTTGTAGGGCATTTATCTGTTTGTGGAGTGCCCCAAACAGCAGCAGGAATACTGAACAAACGATCGACTGCAGTAAGAAGATGATGGGATGACAAAGTAGATGATCATGTTCTTACGCAAATGATGATCGAAACATTGACTAGAGTGCATAGGAGTGACCTTTGTAAGGGTGAGTGGGATGTATCCAGACATGTTCTGAATGCACGGGTTGACGCGAGTACTTTGGCAACAGGCGTAGTGTTGAAACGATGTGGTACTGTTTTTAAATATGCGTGCTGGCATCGTCCGACAAATAATGCTCAGCATATCAATTTGGCAAAAATTGATGCCAGGCTAAAAGGCCTTAATCTTGCACTGCAGTGACAGGCTGTGCATCTCAATACTGACTTATAGGTTTACCACTGCTTGACCGACACTCTGACTAGAAAGTCACGAGTTAAGACTAAAACCGTAAATGAAATGTTCATACGAAGGAGACTAGCGATAGTAAAACCTCTAGTTGATCAACACATCTTGCAGATTTATATTATTATAGTCTCATCGGAGAAGAATCTGACTGATAAATTTACTCGAGTGACAAATAGGCAAATTTATAGAATTATGCAGAGATCTAATTTTCCACAACTGATATGCACCATCTTAACAGATCAGTTGCTATCAGAGAAAATTCACCAGAACAGTGGACACCCTGGAATTTGTCGAAGTATATATTTTGTCCAAAGAATTTGTCCTCCATCTATGAAGGCATCGATCAAGGCAGCTATACACTTGGGCGCAGAGTGTCAACGAATGTGTCCGGCTCAAGCGCGATGGCAAAACTGAAAGCTCGAGGTGGAAGGCAACTGGTGTCGCATAGGCATAGATGTGACGCATTATGATGGCAAACATTTCTTGGCCCTCACATATTGTGGCCAAATATGTTTCACAGTATGGCGTCTGATGAAACGACAGGATACATCGATCATTATAGGTCACTTTGTTACGTAGTATTATTATTACACAGAGAGTACATATAATTACAATTTGAGAGGGGATTTAATATATAGATAGATAGACTGATAGGTTGGCATTTATGCCGATAGATTGAGAGGTTGGCATTTATGCTTTGACAGTTCGTATGAACGGGAGTGGTTATATAACATAAATAGAATGACACATATACTTTCTAAACATATACTTTTTAGATGATGAATTTCGGATAGTTCTTATATATAAATTGACAAAATAATTGCAGCCAGGATGCAGTGGTCAATTTCAGAAGCGGTATAATGTGACACGCAAGGACATGCAACACCTTCGATTGCGCAAGCCTATTGGATCTACCGAACAGCGTATAAATTGTATGAGTGTCACATCACCATTGGTTGGAATTGTTGATACGGCGTATAAAGTGTGAGACCAGGTTTGGGTAAAATCCTCGAATATATGGCGCAAAAAGTGGGAAAATAGAAGATATAATAAGTACTCAGGCTATGTTGATTGATAGTGTCCCATGTTATGTGAAAGATGTCCGCCCCTTTGCGCCATTTCTATCTCAGAGGACGATAAGGAAGATGAAATACAATTCGAGGATAATACGTCCTCTGCCTCTTATGATGCACTTCAAGAATGCTACCAATGAAAGTGGAAGAGACAATGATAAAATTGGCAGGTGACAATGTCAGTGGAAGTGAAGAAGATAAAATACTACTCTGATCTTACGTAGAAGTACCCGTCAAAGGCGATCACCATCTCCCTGACATTGTGTGATAATGATATCATGGGAGATGTAATACAAGGTATTATTCGAGCAAGCGACTGCTCCAAAGTTTGACTTGTTAACTGGCAGGTTCGAGGAGGGAAGAAGGAAAGAAAAACGAACGTACTTTTATAAAGTGATTTTATTGCTTTTTAAATAGTAACGAAAGTGCCAGTAATTTGCATATGAGGCGACATGCGGTCGATTTTAATGACAAGGTAGTAAGAAAAATTACTTGAGTTTAAGACAACCAAGAAGGAATAGAATTTGTGCTGAATTTTGAAAATATTGTTATTGTTCGCTTTGTCGGTCTTCGCGTGCGAGTTTAAGATCAATTAGGACTAAAAGAGAAGAAATGAAAAAAAGAGTACTGCAAGGGAATAAGCGAACGTTTCGTTGTGGGAGAAATACAAACACAATTTCGACGTTGTTTTTTCCTCAATTTGAAAGAATTTACATGATTAAAGTAGGAATTCTTTCCGGGAAAAATATTCTTCAGCCACGTAAAACTAAAGACATCGTTCAGTTGTTGAAACAATAATTTATTTTGAACTTGTTCGCAATTTCCTTAATCTAATTTTAAATTGCTAATAATCAGTTCTCTTTTTCCAAAAAGACAACACATTTCCCTTCTGATTAATGATAGAAAATAATAAAAATTGTCTGAAATGAAGTTATCAAGACTTTCACATGAATTAAGGAAAACGAGGAACTCCATTAACTTCGCCGTTTACGTGATTACAGTGAATTAGCAGGTTATTATGAGACTATTCATCTCTTATGCATACACCGAAACTCTGTTTCATGAAATAGAGATGATTTTGCCATGAATTTCTAGAGAATAACACCGCTCCCAACAACACCTGACGACTCTGAATTGGACCTTAAACGCCTCATCTACATTCTACACAATGTTGGGAGCGAAAAGCTAAAACTGCATACACCAGAAAGAAAAGACAGATAATTGGATTCTATCTATTAAAAATTAATTTCACAAAACTTATCTTTTTACAGATATATACACGTTCAGTTCTTAGCACATTTTTAAATTCACAAACCTCTCTTCTTTGAAGATGACACTAAGGCGGTTGGAGAGGGGGTCGTAAGGCGTTTTTGGGAGCGATGTTATTCTCGAGAAATTTAGCGCAAAATCTGTCTCCAATCTGGCTAATTTCGAGGGGGATTGGCTTTTTGTAGGAGGGTCGCAGGTCGGGGTGGATAATCCACCCGACCAATCAGAGCAGGGTACGTGTCTGGGAATTTCCAGATCTAAATATAGCGTGTGTGCAGTTCAGCCATAGTCTAGAGTTTTGTGACTCTGAGACCAAAAATGACATCCGTTCACATGACCTCAGGAGTCAGTCCTTGTCATTCAGACTGTTCCCGTCTGAAAACAGGTGTTAAGTTTGATCTGGTTCCATTTCCATTTTGTCTGAAATTTCCGGCCTCTTCATTCTCAATTAACAAAACATATACTTGTTTTGTTTTTATTTGCAATAAAAATATATATATCTGACTTTGACAATAACACAAAATATATATCTATATATTTTGATTCAAGTATTCTTAATATCTGCTGTCGTCCAGGATTTAATTAAACAATCTTAGCATATTTACTCGGTCTTTCTCAGTCCCCAGGGGGTTCTCAACCTCCCCAATGAGGAGCAAATTGCGCCCTTAAGTCGATAACGTTATACAAAGTGACCACGTGGTACTGCAAAATGAAAGGAATGGCGGTAAAAATACAAGCACACGTTTATAATATATATATATATATATATATATATATATATACATATATATATATATATACTAGCAGGGGTGCCCGGCGTTGCTCGGGTGTTTGGAGGTATATGCTGTGCAAAAAAAGCAAAAAAAAAACAAAAAAAAAATGGTTAATTTTTTTAAATTTTGACCCCTATTATGCCCCCTTAAAATTTATAGTTTCGGGCTCAAATCACTTTATTAAGTTATATCCAGGTTCAAGGAACCTATATCTAAAATTTCAAGTGTCTAGACCCAAAATTGTCGGAGGAGTTTGGTAGAGTTCTTAAAGGTCAACTCGTTGAAATTTGACCCCTTAACAGCCAAATTTCTGGCTGACACCCGTCACATCGATTTTTCCAAATCTCAGTACCCGGTATTTCAAATTTCGAGTCTATAGACTAAAAATTGACAGAGTTATTGCGTAGGGAAATGTACACAGACAGACAGACACATAGACACACAGACACACAGACAGACAGACAGAGAGACACGTTCACTTTTATAGATATATATATATAGATATAGATATATAGATAACACTAGCGACATACTACTAAACAGTGGACGCATACTTACGCAACAATAGAACCATAGTAATAAAGAATGGACGCATAGTAATAAACAGTAGAGGAACAGCAATAAACAATGTGGGCATAGTAATGCACAGAGAAAGCATAGTAATAAATAGTGGTTGCATACTATTAAACAGTGGAGACATAGCAATAAACAGTAGAGGCATAATAGTAAATAATGAGAAAATAGTATTAATCGGTGGAGGCATAGTAATAATTAGCGGAAGCATAAAAACAACACGGGATACATAGTAACACACACTAAAGGCATAGTAATAAAAGGGGATGTAAACTAATAAAAAAACAGGGGCATAGCAATAAACAGTGGCGGCATAGTGATGAAATCTAAAGACATTGCGCTGAGGAAGTAAAAATAAATGGAGAAGACACTGATCGAATTTAGAATAAAAAGCGAGTATTCATTGACGATAGTGAGATGTGTTATTATACGCTCCATTGCAAACGTATCAATCAACAACATTTTCGATATCACTGAGGAGTGGTATATATATATATATATATATATATATATATATATATATATATATATATATATATATATATCTGTAATCGAATCCGTGTAATTTAACGTATCATCTCTGAAAAGTTCCCATATTATTGATACAGCAATATTTTATTTGGGTCGTCTGTTTTGCAGACAATATTTATCGATCAATGAAATTCGAGGTGAAATCGGCGTATATTGCTGAGATAAACGTCGATAAACAATACTCAACGACCTTCTAGAAATTCTGTTCCCAGCTGTCCTATTTATTACGAACACATACATTTACCCACATACCTAATCCCACAAATCTTAATGCATACTCAACCAATATATATATATATATATATATATATATATATATATATATATATATATATATATACTCTTTCATTTTCTCAGTCTGTCCCCCCCTCTCTCTCTCGCTCTCTCTCTCTCTCTCTCTCTCTCTATATATATATATATATATATATATATATTACTCTACATATGTTTCTAATTTATTATAGTTAGTTTCGCTATGTTTCTAATTTATTATAGTTAGTTTCGCAGCGGTTGTTTCCATACAACATTAAGGGCATAAAGTGCAGGCTGGAGTATGTTTAAACATATTGTTTTAATTGTAGGTTTAGCCGTAATTTAAAATTAGCTATACCACTCGCATATTTGTCTATCTTATCTAGCGACCTAACATATCGGTCTCGCTAACAATAGGTTGATTCCGTCACTTTCTGATATGTTTAATGTATTTTTGAGCCTTTAGAATACGAAGCCATTTTCTACAACGCCATTTAATTTGCATACAAATACCTGTACACTGAACCGGCATATCGGTATATTAGTTAGCAAATACGGCTGTTTACTTCGTTATGAGAGCAATAAATAATACTACTGCTGAATAACGGTGGTGGTGGCGGTGGTGGTAATAATAATAATAATAATAATAATAATAATAATAATGTGAATGACACAAAAAAAGAACTAGAAAAATACATAATGCAAAATACTTAAAGGATAATTACGGCAGCGAGAGACACCGAAAAAAAAAAGAGAGAGACAAATGACGAAACGAGAGAAGAAAAATGGAAAGAGAAACAACTACACGGAAGATTCATACGAATTACAAAAGATGAGAATAACAAAAACATTTGAACATGGGTGCGAAAAGGACATGTAAACCGAGGAACTGAATCTCTAATAACTGCATCACAATATATCGATGATAATAATAATAATAATAATAATAATAATAATGATAATACTACTACTACTACTACTTCTACTAATAATAATAATGATAGCAAGAAGAAGAAGAAGAAGAGGAAGAAGATAAAAACAAGAAAAACGCAAATGCTGACTCTGTGGACAAAGAGACGAAACAGTAAACCATATAGTAAGTGAATGCAGAAAACTTGCTCAAAAGGAATACAAAAACAGGCACGACCAAGTGGGGAGGGCAGTACACTCGGAATTATGCAAACAACTGCATTTTGAACGTACAGACAAATAGTACAAGCATACACCTACAATATTACTCGAAAACGAGAACCACAAAATCCTATGAGACATGGATATACAGACGGACAAACCCATCGAAGCAAGAAGGCCAGATGTCGTAATAATTAACAAGAAAGAAAAATCCTGTCAAATCGTAGATTTCTCTGCCCCAGCTGATCACAGGCTGAGTATGAAAGAAAGGAGAAACGGAGCAAATACACAGAGCTAGCCAGAGAGTTAAAAGGGATTTGGATGATGAAGAAAATTAAAATAATACCTATAATAGTAGGAGCATAGGCATAGTTCCGAAAAACTTGGAAAAAAGGTTGGGAGAAATTGGAGCCAGAGGAATGGCTGCAAAGATACAACGACTAACGATAAGGAAAAACAGCTGCAATATTAAGGAAAACCTTTGAATGCGGAGAATAATACACATGAAACACATACATGAGTCAGACAATCTGCTGCAGAGAAAAAAAAAAACTGACGAAGCTTTACATGGACTGAAGAACAATGAAGCTGCATATCACCATGTTCTACATCCACATCACGCATCCCCTCTCACTGCTTCATCACTGTTCCTCCCCCATAATAAAGTGTGAAACCAAAGAGCCGAGAAGGTCAAGGAGGGGGGAAAGACCGAGGAGAGAGAACGCTGACCATCCTTCTGCTGGACAAGCGCGAAGAAAACGGAGACCCTGGGGAGACTTAGTGCCACTCAAATTCCAGTACAGACCAATGGGAAATCAATGTTGAGAGGCTGTTGCGATAACGCAACTTTATTTGCAAATACTATCGGAGGAGGTTGGGAGTGCTGAACGCATGGGGAGACTTGTAACTCAGATTCACGGAAACACCACAGTTTTTAATCAGACCTATGATGGCCTGTGTGAAAGCTACATGTGAGCCAATAATAAAAATAACAACAATAATAAAAATAACAACAATAACAATAACAATAATAATAATAATAATATTAATAATAATAGAATTGAAATAACTACTCGTTTTAGTACTGCAACAACAATATTGTAACATGTATGTCACTACTTATGAATTTTTCAATGAAATCAATGTAGAATAAATCTTAGTAGTGATAGCTGGTGTGACTACAGATGCCATGTGGATGTCTGCTATATGTACACATAGTATTGGTCCAATCAGGACATAATAACACTAGTTCTAGTTTAATATGTTAAGCTACTTTGTATCTGGTCAGTACTAACTGGATGACGATTTTGCCATATTAGTGTGTATGTTTTCTTAACTTCCTTAGGAATTATGTGCAGTCGTTCTGAACTTCCTTCTTACACTGAAATCAAACAGTGTTTCATGATTGCAGAAAACTTGCTTTACAATAACACACGCCATCAACCTTATATAGGGTATCCGTTGTTGCTCAAACTACTACTAAACGGAAGATATATCTGTTTATGTATACATTGTTATTGAGAAAGTTGTATTTCACATTTCAGAGCTAGCTGTCGTGTTTTTAAATCTCCGAACAATTTTATGGTAAACAGCTGATGATCCTCGTTTTCCATGAAAATAAGTTCTCCGAGACGTAGAAAAGCATCAAGAGCACGACAGCTGTGTATACCGCCATTTTGATGTTTGTCCGGATATTTAAGTCTTGAACCCACGGGTTCGAAGACGGCCATAGGCGGATCCGGTGAATTTTTGACGGTATGGGACTTCGCCTTACATATTCGCGTTGGATGAAAAATGGCTTGCATAGTATGTGGCATACCTATAATAGTAGGAGCATAGGAATAGTTCCGAAAAACTTTGAAAAAAGGATGGGAGAAATTGGAGCCAGAGGAATGGCTGCAAAGATACGTTATCCAATGGTGAGATATGGGTGTTAGATTAATGGCAAGGTCGCGTGGGTAAAGGCGCGGTTGGAGATATTTAGCATCTGCTGCCGTTGTTATCCTGAGTAGGACGCCAAGCAGTTATCATCGGTGTACTGGAATTCAACCAGCAATGTAACAGGTTTTGTTTTTCAACCTCAGGCAAGAAAGATTGAAAGTTCCCCCATTTATCTTGTAGAGGATATCGAATCCTGAGGGAGGTCTGCTTTAGAAAACCCCTCCACGTTTGGATACCCCAAAAAGTCTTTTTTTTGATATCCCGAGGATTCTCTCCGAAGACATGATTAAAACTGCTTCCTTTCCTGACAGTACAGAGGATTCTTTCAAAATTAAAGCGGACGTCAAACCGGGCTGCATCATTGCTCCGACGCTCTTCATCATGTTTGTGACATCCATTACACACATGGCTACTCGATGATATACAAATATGCTTAGGCAAGTAAGTTTTTTTTATTCCATTTAAGCAATTCAATCAGATAAATGGCGAAATTTGAAATTCTACTATCAGTTATTTAAGCCAATATTTTTTTTATTACTTGTCGTACTAATTTACTTCATTAGTCTCTTTTCCACATGTGCACCTACTATGCATGGATGGTCTTGTATAACTTATAGCTATTTTATGCTATTATCATATGAAGCATTTATCTTTCCCGTTTTTATCATTGCTAAATCATAACTCATCTTATTTTAATTTTTAACGCTACTTGTTTTTTATTACCTTTATAAAGACCTGCCGCTTAACGCAGAATACAAAATAAAAAAATGTCCCAATAAATAAGTGAAGTGAGAAAATCGACATTTTTATCTCTGATTTATTGGAAGATTATTCATGACTGGAAACGAGATGGAGTTATACATAAAACACAAGCGATAGCAAACGAGATAAAATATGAGGGTAGCTAATCTCTTTAGAAAGGCTCGGGAATGTAGCACAAAGCGAGCGTAGCAAGGATCGAATATGGGCAAATCAAAAGGCAAGTGGTCAGGTCTACTAATAGAGTTAAAGGAGATCGAATAAGAAAAAATCATTTATTATATATCTCTAAGTGCGGATGGAAAAATGTTTTCTTAAGTGACGATGAGAGGTAATAAAACAGAGAAGGGAAAGAAAAGGGCGTGTAAAACTATTGAAAAACGCAGGCACCTCTCGAAGCTAATTTGATTAAACATGCCGGCAACCAAATAAAAACTACGATTGTTTTTATCTCTGTAATTACTAAAGTAATTATTTACGAATATTTGGTTTCCTGTGATAATAGTTATTTCAACAGGATTAGATCAGAAACATGAAACGGATGAACTGATTTGGAAAATATAAGTTGACTCACTTCGCAATACAGTTGTAGAAACTTGTTTCTCGTTGGACACAATCTCTCTTATTGTGTGGTGTTTCCCTTTAAGGAATAAGCGGTGCTGGCATATACGCATTCTACGTCTGATGACGGTATTTTTCCCTGGTAGACACTGCTGACTATGCTTTGAAATCAGGAACTGTGGTTAAAGTAGTCATTTAGATGTTTGCTATAGCTTGTTATCTTATTGAATGATGGATTTTAAAAAGGGGGACGCTCGTGCAATAAATTGTTTCCGTTAGCGTATTTTTGATTTAAAGACGCTACGGTCTATATATAGAGAGAATATTTTATTACAAGTTTTAAGGGGAGATAATTGTCATGTGTTCTTGACTTTATTTATTATTTATTTTACGGGTCTAAGGGAGGTAATTAGTCGAACTTAATTTATTAAAAAAAATAATAATAATTGTAATCTATTTTTACTAATAAGTAATTTTTAATGATTTAAGGTGGTTTATATTTATTAAATTTAAACCAACGTTTATGACTACATGTCAGAAGCTCCTGTCTTGAATTTAATAGTTTGGTTGTACTTTTTATATCTTCATATTTTAAAATTTTTAGAGTCTCTTTTGTACATAGTGCACAAAATTTATCTCCTGGTTTATATGATTTGCAAGTCTCAATTATTTGCCATTTTAAGTTGAAAGAAATATTGCTGTTTTTTAGTTGCCAAATATAGTTGGATAGAGTAGTTTGGTTTGACAGAGAGTTATTTTTAAAAGAATGTTTGTGCGTTGAAATTCTATGTTTTATTAGGCCAGATGTGGAACCAATATATATTACCTCTTGATTGTTGTGATTATTTTTCGTTAGGTCTATTGTTGGATTATTATGTGGTGGGTTGATTAGTAATTGATCGGTAGATTGATTTAAGTTGGTGTTATTATTTAATCTGGTAGTTGAGTTATGGCTGTTAATAGGTTCATGTAGATTTGGAGTTTTTGATACTGTGCAGCTATAGATAACATTTTTAATTTTACATGAGCCTTGTAGGGGACATTTATTTTTTATTCTACAGTTACAGTCCGATGTATTTTGTATAGTTGTATTTTGTATTTTATTAACTTTCTTATTATTAGAGCTAATTATTTTCTGATAAAGGTTATGCATAGTAGAGTAAGACACTTTAATTGTGTTCTTATTGAAAATTTTATCATATTTATGGGGGGCTTTAAAGTTCTTATCTAATATTTAAAAAAAATTCTCTGGCTATGTTTGTTTCTAGGTTTTTGGAATATGGGGGGTTGAACCATAGGATCTCCTTGTGTCTATTCTTACGTTTACGGGTTTTGGTTTGCTGTTTATTTGTATTATTATCTAATATTTGTAGTTTGGTTTTATCTTTTTTTGTCTCTTGGTTATTTTTCTTAACTCGTATACGGGAAGACATTGCCATATTATATGTTATTACGCTCTTAATAGGTTTATTTTTAATGCAGTTTATGTTTCTATCATTTTCATTTATGAATTTAATTTGTGAATTATATCCAGAGTTTTTAAGGGCCTCATTATAATATTTTTCATTTTTGGTAAATATGGATTTAGTAGAAGACAGTCTAGAAATTCTTAAAGCGATATTGGGAACTATTGATTTTAATATTGATTTAGGGTGGTTTGATTGATTGTGGACATATAGAAGTGATTGGTTAGGTTTATGATATGGTTCAAAGGTAGAATTCTCAAGATTTAAGGTTATGCCTAAGAAATTAACAATTTTTTTATTAGGGTCGATTTTTATACTAAGTCCATAATTTTTAAATAATTTATGTAGAGCTTTAATTGCTTTTTTATAATTTTTATTAGTAGAGTTTGTTATGAAGAGTGCATCATCTCTATATAGCCCTCCTTCAAGTTTGAATTGTTTATGGAGTATACAATGTATTTCATTTAAAAGGAAAAGGCCAACTAGATCAGTGACCTGAGTCGAGTCCGTCGATCCCATTAAAATGTTGAAGTGGTTAGGGGTATTTTTCCTGGTCCAATATTTATTATCAAATGTTATTAAAGACTCTCTAGCGATAAGTATTAGTTTAATTTCGTCTTGAGTTATATTAGTTAATTTTCGTGCCATTAATAGAGATTTATTAAGTAGGATAGGTGATATAGATTGGTAATATGATTCAATGTCAAAAGAAAGAAATTTAATATTATTTTTATTTTGAATATTAGAAAACCAGCCGATTACTTGGTTGGAAGATTGCCATAGTGGGTATTTTATTATGGATTTAATTTTGGGGATAATTCTATCTAATATGTTTTTACTAACCAGTCCTATATATGATTTCGAGGGGCAAATGAGTCTAATAGTAGGGTTGATATTAAAGCTGTGTTTGTGGTCTTTTAAAGTAAATCTCGGGGTATATGGTACCGTTATTTCTGTATATTTATCTATTTTAAGTTTAGTTAAAATGTATATGGTGGTGGTGACCGTAAAGCCGACTTCGAAGATGTGAGTTGGAATGATGTTGCCCTCATTGAATCCACACCAAACACGATAACTGTGACTGGAAACTTCATTGAGCTGTGGTTTCGAATGTTGAATCGTCCAGGATTGCATTTCCAGGGATCTGGCAATGGTCCTGTTGTCATAACTTAGATCGGTAGAGAGCATTAGTTGTACAGCGATTCATCTTTGATCTTGCTCATTGAACATTGCGTCACTTTCAGATATGCTAGAAGGCTCTTGTCGCTCTTGGAATTTGTATACTACTATCCAACTAGTAGATGATTTGTAACAATAGAAAACCAGTTTTCATCAAACGGAAATGGAATCATGTCTTCTTTTCTAAGGCGACAATTTTATCGTTCTACTCTGTAGTTTAGCCCGATTCGCACCAAAATCAATTTTCCATGCAACATGAATCTTAATATTACCCCGCAAAAAAAAAGAATTGTCTTGAAATATTTAGTTTTCCTGAATAATGCATGCCATGAAATAGGTATTCCAATTCAGAATTCAACATTTCAAAAGTTATTAAAAACTTCAACAAAAATATAAAAATGACCCTTCCATAACGTAATAAGGTCAATTTCAGAATTAAATGAATTTTACATATGCCTGTGGTCTAAAAACCAGAGCACCAATAAGAAAATTCACGTTACTAAATGAATATATCGTCCTCACGTAGAATTTAATAGATATGCGTACAATATGAGTGCGCACACGCATGTAGAGAAACCTCTGGGGAATATCCAGAAAAAGACACAAAGCTTCAACACTTTATCGAGGTAATATAATTTGATGCCGGGTTCTCAAAAAATTTTAAAAAATCAAATCTATATCAAATAATAAACCCAGATTCATATAAAAAATAATAAGACAAATTTCTCAGAGGCAAAGATAAGCAAGTCTAAATCAAATTTATCCAGAAAAATTATTATATAGAAAAATAGAGAAACAAATTCCCTTCCATATCGCAGGCAATGCTCTTATATATATATATATATATATATATATATATATATATATATATATATATATATATATATATATATATATATATACTATTTAGTAGCATACCACTTCTGCAATTCGATAGCATGCAATCCTTTGTGAATTCCTTGAATTAGACTGCAGCAATACTTCTGGGAAAAGGCATCCCGCTTTTCTTTAATTTTTGTCCAAAGTTCTTTCAAATTTGAAATTTTATAATTGCGTAGCTGTTGCTTGATGTAATGCCATACGTTTTCGATACGATTGAGGTCTGGAGGTTGTGAAGACCAATCCAACCACGGAATATCATACTATTCCATGAACCTCTTAACATTGCCAGCTGTGTGAACGGGAGCATTAAGATGGGAATATCATCCAAATTCCGACCTAAGTAGGGTAGAAAATGCCCAGTCAACATATTAATGTATTTTGTCGAATTAATTCGACATTGCAAGCGAATTATATACCCTAAACCATTGATACTAATACCCACACCAAAAACTGAACCTTCACCAACTTGCAGCGTTGAAAGAGCACCTAAGATTACATTCTTCGTCTTTCCTCCGACGGACGTACTGCCTACCATCACTGCCTAGCCTATTGAACTTGCTTTAGTCGCTAAAAAGAACTTTTGACCAATGATCTTCATTGCATTTGACGAAGTCCAAACGGCGCTTTCTATTCTTTACAGAATCATTGGTTTGGGTCTTGCAACATATCCTCGCAAATTAAATTCTTTAATCTGTTCTTGACAGTAGAAGGAGAGCACTTTTTTAATTAAGATTGCACTGTTGTTGGATTGGGAGAGCCGTCTCAAATCTGTTTCTTAGGCTGCGGATCTTGATAGCATTATCTTTCCTGTTAGAAGTCACTCTAGTTAAACAAGATTTAGGGGCATCACGAACACTGCCGGTGTTTTGGTTCTTTTGCACAGTCTTTCGTACCGTTTTCACATCGCATTTCAATCTGCGGCCGATTTCTCCATTGGATAAACCAGAAAGCTCCTGACGATCACTAAGAGAAAGTCGTGGCATATGGACAAAATGTTACGTTGAAACAACAACAATTACGATTAAACATGTTTTGTTGCCTATTGGTGGATATTTTAAACTGATTTAGAGGCGATAATTTCAGCTGGTTTTAAGCGAATTTGCTGCTGCGGAATTTTTTCCTCCTCAATTTAAAGTTATTTTTTTTAAATTGACGTGCACGCTAGAATATTTCAATTAAAATCAATATGAATAGGTAAACTTATAGAGGAATAAAAGGCGAATCAAACAAGGTAGAGGTTGTTTAAACAGTTACACTATATTTAACTTAAATTTGCAGTTTAAGAAAAAATTTCAAGTGCGGACTTTCTTTTTGCCGACACTGTATATATATATATATATATATATATATATATATATATATATATATATATATATATAGGTTCTTGCGGAAGTTTTAATTTTGATTTCAAATGCTGTATTTTCAAATAAGTTCTCGTTATGATACATTCACATATATAATAATTTTTCTTATTTTAATTCAAGCTAGACCGAAGATTTTCTGAAACAGCTCGCGATATAGTGAACGCACAACAGAATATTGGTTTAAGAAATTTCGTGGCGGCGACGAGCCTTGAAAAAGATATGCGCAGTGGTCGGCTGTCGGATGTTGATAACGATCAATTAAGAACCTTACTCGAAGTAAACCCACGGACAATTGTTAGAAAACATGTTCCTGAATTAGACATAACGCATATGGCGATTTCCAACAACCTAGAAGTCATTGGAAAGACAAACAGACTTGATAAATAGCTACATCACGAATTAAACGCCGGCCCTTAATTATTTGTGAAACAAAAAAAAAACAACAACAAAAGTAACGCTATTATGAAGTGTCATTTGTCATTCTTTTACGCAAAAAGAACGACCCGTGTCCTTACCTGGCTGTAATTTGCAATGAAAAGTGGGTTCTTTACGACAACCGTCAACGCCAAACTCAGTGTTTAGACACCGACGAAGTTCCACGACATTTCCCGCAATCAGAGTTGCAATAAAACAAGTTCATACTGACGGTATGGTTCTTCTCGACGCTAATGCCCGACCGCACGTGACTAAACCGACTCTGAAGAAGTAGAACGATTTGGACTGCGAAACTCTACCTAATCCGCCATACTCTCCAGACCTCTCTCCTACCGATTACAACTTTTGAAAGCATCTGGATAATTTCTTACACAAGAAAGTTTTAAAAAACCTAAGCGATAATTTAAAACGCCTTTAGCACCTTTATCGCAAACAGAATACAATATTTTTACATAAACGCCATAAATACACTTGTTTTTCATTAGCAAAATGTGTTGATTTTGATGGTGCGTATATATATATATAATGTGTGTGTGTGTTACACTGGGCGACCATTTTTTTTACTTTTTGAAAGTTGTATAGATTTCTAAAACTGATTTAAGGTGTTTTGCACAGCTGAATCAGTAAATAAAATCAACTTCCCTCCATCCGCCCAGGTTTTTGTGCTAAAATGATTTGCAAAAAAAAAAAAAAAAAAAAAAAAAAAATCATAATTTAAGACAGTAATAATCAAAAGAATAGATATTTTTCTGGCAAATTTAGCTAATTTTTTCAACACATATCATAGTAATAATTATATTTTTAAGAGAAAAATGCGCTGCCAACATATATTGATTTCCTAATAGAAACATCGATTGCTGTAAACTGAAAGGTGAGCATTGACATAGGTAAGTACCTGTAAATTGCATGTTGGTTTATAATTGTGCAAGCTTCTTGACTTTAACTTCCGTTTTTTTCGAAACCCTGGAATGCTTAGCAGCAGGGAGGTGTCTCTGCAGGTTCCAAAAGTAGTTAGCAATCATGACTGCGTACCCGCAACCCAGATACTTGATCTTTTCTCCCGAGGATCCTGATGAAATCTCTCCCCCTGTTCGTCAGGCATTGAACGTAAATTCCCAGGAATCCCTGTTTATATGTGAAACTAGTGCATCTTTATGCTCATATTGCCGTGCAGATTTATGAAAGCAGTCAGTGTGATCTTCACAAGTTCTGCGTAATTTCCGGCCTTATTGTTGCCAAAAATGTTCTTCACTTCCCGAACAAATGTTTTCTACGATTCCAGTTCCACTTTGTTCTTATTGAGTTTTCGAAATCTGGGTGTCTAATGAGCTGCCGGATATGAAGACCGTCAAAGATGGCGCAAGTAATTTAAGCAGTCACCACCTTTTTCCAGAGCCTTTCTAACGTCTCATTCGAGAAGGCGGTTAAGGACTCTTATTTCTCTAGATTCTCGGCACGTAACGTTTAAACTTCTCTGAGGTTGTATATAGAAATCTGGTATGCTGAAAGCGAATATCGAAACGGCAGGCATAAAGAAAGACAAACAATTGTACTCTATCTACAGAAGCTTAATTTTCACAAAATTTTGTACAAAATGTTTTTACAATTCTCATTCAGATTTTGTAAGTTCTTTTCAAAGTCTCAACTCTCTTCACAGACAGCGACATACGGATGGATGAGGTGGGAAGGGGTCACGTCTCTTCTCGGATTCAACAAGCAATCTGCTTCACCTCCCAACTTTACTCTGCGACTCAACTCTATCTGACTAATTTTCGCACGACAGTCGTATATATAGTAAGGGATGTGGATGGGGTAGAAATCCTCCCAGCCAATAAGATTTCGCCACGAAATCGAAAGCTTTTAGGGTTTTGCGTGGGTACAAGTCTAATACTGAAATCTAAATTACCCATTCTCCCGATTTCCAAGGTCAGATGTCAATTCTGAAATCCGACCCTGGGTTCATTTAAGGCCAGACAATGTTATAAGTGAAATTTCCTGTCAGCAACTTTTAGCCGTAAAAATATATTTCTCTGGTTTAAAACAATATCTATTTTGACATAAAATATAATATATATTTTTATCTTCTCTATCTTACATCCTTGGGATATCTGGCGTCACCCAGGAATAAAAAGATACTTCAGCGTAGTTCTAACGCTCCTCAATGGGGAATTGCGTTACACTTAGAGAACTTGTTGATTAAGCCGAGCTTGATATGCAGCAGTAGGAAGAGTATTCTTTTTCTGTTTACGAGTTGATGATTTCCGTTTCATTTTGCAAGCCACCAATTCCTTTCGTACAGACAAGTCTTTCCTCGTGTAATTCTGAGCACGGTCTATTCTATCCCACATGCACAGAAAACATAAGTATTTGGTGAAGCAAGACTATTGCCCCTACAAAAAGTTCACGGTCCTCCGGTCAACACAAATAAACAACTTATTTTCCCCAACAAACACCTTACCGTTTCATACTTCTCTTTCAGTAAAGTCGAGTGGGGGATGAATCCAGAGGAAAACTGTTTTTTTCTGTGTAGGAGAACACATTTCAATGATCGCTTTCTGCTTTAAATTAAAATTCAACTCCTTTTGATAAAATAGATGTGGGGCACCGTCTTCAAAAGCCACTTCTTCTCCATCTTTATGTAATTTAACACTGGACACATCTTCGTCACTAATGTTAAGAAGGCTTCGGGATATAGGCACTAATATTTCATCCAAATGAGCGACAGGACGATGTGCTGATTGAATATTTAAGCCTGTCCCACTACTTTCTGTTTATCCTAGTCGCGTCATCACGCAGAAGTACCAGTCAGTGCCATGGTTTGGAGGCTCTTGTCCGAATCATAGGAATTGTAAAGTTCAGACTCCACTTGCCAGTAATTCACACGCGCAGAGTCACGGTGCAGACTTTGCATACTGTGTGTGGTGCTCAAGCTTTACCTTTGTCAGCAAGTTTAATACTAAAATAAGCATGATAACCACGCGTTATGTAATTGTGACTGACTTACTGTTAGGAGCAATGGTGTATTGTGCACATGTAGCATAAGACGTCAGACTAATTTCTGTACGATCTTCTAGCCGAAGCCATCTTATTCACCTGCAAAACAAAATATATACAAATTAGTCATAATTTAGCGCCACTACAATCCCCCGCGTTCTTTATTTGGTGATACTAGCGGAACAACTCAAATATTCCGCAATGCACATTAAGCGAACACACCTGTAGCTGTGCGGGTTGAGTTTCCAATACACTTGCTGAGGTGACTGCGCCATTAAGTGTAGTTTAGTTCCATGAAATTTATGGTTTGAGGCACCAATTTTTGGAAGAATTCGAAATTTTATAACTTTAAATTGATTAGTTTTCAACAGAATAACACAGAGCAACCTGTCTACATCTCGTCATTAAAATAATTCATTCCAATCAAAAAGATTATTTGGCATTTCATTTTACGTCCACCAATTTTTTTCTAAAATGCTCCACACATGCTTAGATGCGAACAAAAATGTCAAAACAAAATATGGCTATAGCAAGAAAACTTGAACTTTTCACAAATCCCAAAACCTCAACATGAATTATCTCCAGAAAAAAAAACTCGAATAAACCTAGAACCTGATCTTCCAACGTAGACCCCTACTACCAGGTCTCCTTCTCCATCATCAGCGGTCTACGTTCAAACCTTCCAGAGGTTGAAACCCAATTACAGGAGACGAAACCGAACATATTATTTCTAATCGAAACTGGAATAGGGCCGACTACTTCCCTAGATGATTTCATAATTAACGGATACTCTACTTTAACAGCTAAATCTGACCTCCAAGATCGCCATGGGCATGGAATATGTGTCTACATTAAATATGGCTTCCCGTGTGGCAGGGATATCTCTAGAGAAGTTCTTAACTTACCCTATATGTGCTTCTGGGTTGCACTTGCTAACACCACTGCATTTATATTTGCTCTCTATCGGCCCCACAACAGCGGAGTTACTATCTTTAAGAGCATATCTGAGAAAATAGACCACATCCTGTCTGCACATCCCTCGGCTAACATCCACATCTGTGGTGACTTCAACGTCCATAACGTAGAATGGCTGACCCATTCAAATAAGACAGACGATGAGGGGTGGTTTTGTCATTTTACCATTGCTTATGACCTCACTCAGATTATTCGCGAACCCACCCATGTGCCCGATACACCCGGTCAATATGCAAGCCTCCTAGACCTTTTTCTCTCAACTTCCCCTGAGCTATGTTCATGTTCCGTTCATTCTCCTCTAGGATCCTCCGACCACTCCGTTGTATCAGTTAAGATAAAAACGAAATGTAATAAGTCCCCAGACGTACCCCTCCACCGTACTGTATACCGATACAATATGGCTGACTAGGATAGCTTCCGTACATTAATATCTGATTTACCTCTGAACTCCATATTTAAGAAGGAAGTGTCCTCTATAGTATCAGATCTGACCGAATGGTTAATTGTATGCATAGACCAATTCATATCATCTAAAAAATTCCAACAAAGACCTAACAGCCAGCCATGGTTCTCCCCAGAATGTGCTGCTGCTATCGCGCACAGAAATCACTTTTTCCATAGCTACCAACGTAATAGATGCACTGAGACTAAAGCTGCTTTCAGGACTGCCAGCAACCACTGTAAAAGAGTAATAAAAAATGCAAGAGAGCTATATACCCAGTCTGTTAAATCCAAGGTAACTGATCAGCGGCTTGGTTCCCATAAATTTTGGCAAATAACAAATAGGATCCTGAACAGAAGTGTGCGTTCTATCCCAGCCATTATCAATGGACCAGAGTTCATCTCGTCAGTATCAGACAAAGCCAAACTATTTGCAAAAAACTTTGCAGCTTATTCTACCCTATGCGACGAAGGCCATCAACTCCCCATATTTCCTCCTATAACAGAGAACACGCTAAGTAACATACAAATATCCGTGCATGAGGTCGCTCAGCCAATCAAGAAACTTGATTCCAGTAAAGCAACTGGCCCTGACGGCATCTCAATTATAGTGTTAAAAAAGCTTCAACCAGAACTTGCTCCCATACTTACGAAACTGTTTAAGCGCTGCCTTAAGGAGAAGTGCTTTCCGAGTCCCTGGAAGACCTCATCAGTTTGCCTTGTATTTAAGAATTCAGGTGATAAGTCATCTCCCTCTCAGCACAGACCAATACGTTTCCTGTGTGTTATGAGTAAGTTGCTGGAATTCATATTAAATAGAGAAATAGTCAACCACCTCAGCAAAAACAACCCTCGTAGTGAGACACAATATTGTTTCCGCTCTGCAAGATCTACCGCAGATGTACTGACGGTTATATGTCACAGGATTAGTGAATCTCTTGACAAAGGCTTCCTTTCTAGGGCAATTGATCTTGGCATATCAAAAGCCTTCGACAAGGTATGGCATAAGGGCCTATTTCACAAGATTTCCAGCTACGGCATAACTGCAAATGTTTTCTCAATCCTTAAATAATTTCTCTCCGATAGGCTCATAAGAGTAGTGGTCGATGGACAAAAATCGGAGGCCTGCAGTATTAATGCTGGAGTTCCTCAGGGTTCAATCCTGGGCCCAACTCTCTTTCTGATCTGCATCAATGACCTCCCTAAACACATACTTAAACCATTCGTTGACATCTATGCTGATGACATGACCATCTACGGCAACACACTAAAGGCTGTAAATGACAAAGTTCTCTCAGATTCTCTCTCCTCTGATCTCGAGCGCGTGGTTCAGTGGGGGAAGACGTGGCTGGTTACCTTTAATGCATCTAAAACCAAACTCCTATCCTTACATCATCAACGCTCTGATCCCCATCTGCCATCAATTGGGATGGATGGCTCTCGTTTGGGAGAGGCCCCGTGTTTTGACAAGCTTCTGGGTTTGACCTTTACTCCTGATCTGAAATGGAACACGTACATCAAGTCTGTTGCCAAGGTCGCTGGAAAGATTGTGGGATCCTTCTATCGCTCCAGAAGATATCTCACTACTGATGCGATTCTCTATCTATATAAAAGCCAAGTACGTCCAAGGATGGAATACTGCTGCCATATCTGGGCAAGAGCTGCTTAAAACAGCCTATCCTGCGTTGACAGAGTACAAAATAGACTTCGTGGCTTAGTGGAGGATGCCCTTTTCTCTACCTTGAAATCTCTCTCCCACAGAAGAAACATTGCGAGCCTTTCCTTGTTTTATCGTTATTTCCATGGCAGGTGCTCGCCTGAACTCCAATCTCTGGTCCCCCCTCGCCAATCTTTCACGAAAAACACCCGTCTAGCCGAAGCACTGTGAAAAATTTCCCCCACTCTTTATCTGTGCCTAAATCAAAACGTGGATTCCATGAACAAAGCTTTTTTCTTAGAACTGCATGCCTGGTGAACTCTGTTCCGTCTGCCTGCTCCCCACCTGACTACAACTTGGATGTCTTCAATTCCAACGTTAACAAATTCCTAATGAACCGCCCCCTTTAGTAAACACCTCATCAAATATCCACACTAACGTAATGTACCTGCAATAACCCTTATCCCTGAGTGGCTTCCGGGCCTTGATAAGTGGTGACCACTGTGTAAAAAAAAAGAAGCTAAATCAATAATAATTTTAGATTTAGAGCATCAGATTTCTTCTAACGCAGCTGTAAAAATGCAGAAAACAAATATATTGTTGACCAGTATTATAGTTAGAGAAGAAAATAATTAAACACAAGAACAAATAATAAAAAAAATAAACTCGAACGAGATATCCAAACGCGTTCATTTGAACCAAGACACGCCTTCTGAACTTCTTTCGGAAGACGTTCATTAATCCAAATGAAGTCGGTCTAATCTCCCGTTTGATTTTTATTTCATCTCTGTATATTTTTTTCCTTTATGCTTTTCATATATAAATTAATTAAGTTCAGATATATTAAACAATATAACGTTGTTAAAATGTTCAATACATATGTAGAGCTATTATAAGTGAAATTATATGAACTTCCAACACGGATTAATTTATGTTTCCTTACATGTTCAAGACAGATTGAATCGTCGATGATAATTTAACATCGTCGAACTGTACGTAAACTTATTCTGCTGTTTATATAATTTGACTTGCGCACACACACACACACACACACACACACACACACACACACACACACACACATATATATGTATTAGAAAATTGCTTTTTTAAAAAGCAGATAAAAACTAGTGAATATCACCTATTAAGACAAACATTTCCGGCTGATATGAAGATAGCGGAAGCGCCCCCTGGAGGTTTATATTAGCGTTTATTATCTGTGAAAATATGGCTTTATTTTCTTATGTGGAAGTTTGCAATCTAAAGATTTTACAAAGCAATGAATACAAAAGAAAAGAATAAAATCACATGCTTGATTACAGAGTATTTATGCATCGTTATTTGCAAACATTGAAATTTTTGTTATAATTTTTTTCTTTGTTTTGGTAAATGCTTTTCCAATGAAGAATTTATTCATGTGTAAATTGTGTTCACATTTACTTACATTGCCGGGAGAATATTTTGAATAGTCTAAATTTTTTTGTTTTCTTTTATTTATAATTGCACACATTCAATGACGTAAGTATCTATCGGCCAATCAATATTCATGTATGTAACCATTAAAATAATTTACTTTCCTATTATTTTTAAATCAATCACAAGTAAGTCAGCTTTTTTACTTCTCGTCCATTTAAAAATCTTATACTTTCTATCCATATATATGAGTGATGGGACGATTTAAAAATTTTTCCCGATTCCGATCCAATTACCGATTCTTTTCTAAATTTCCGATTCCGATACGATTCCCGATTCCGATGCCGATTCCTTTCAAATGTATAAATATTTAATTTCAGTTGTGTGTTTCTTATTTTCTTTCTTTTGTTTGCAAATTTAAAATTTGCAAATTTTAAATTTGCAAATTATTACATACCCCACCTCCCGGGGTAATTTCCGCATATATTTTTTCTGAAATGTTTTCCGAGTAATTAATCGTGCGAATTTCATTTTGTCCATGCTGACAAAAACCATGCAAAAAAATGAATGATGAGATAGAGAACGGTAACGAATAACGCGATCCAATAGAGCGAAAACCGCACTGCAACATGATATATAACTTGGGTATATATATCAGTGAATTAATTCAGAAATCACATATAAAAATAACATATGTAAGTAAACGATATTGTTTTTGCACCAACCTAATAGTAGGAGTGCTAGGAACCATACTGAAAAACCTTGGAAATAGAATGGGAGAAATTGAAATCAAACGAATGGCAGAGAAGATACAACGAATTTCAATAATGAAAACTGCATGAATATTAAGGAAAGCCTTGAATGTGGAGACTAAAACTACACCCAAACTTGACACAGAAACGGTTACAGGTACAAAACACAAAAGAATATCGCATGGAATCATAAAAACTGAAACTGTATAATTGTAAGATGCTGCTCCTCTTCTTGTGGGTGTCATCATAAACGAGCAGCACACCAAATAATGAGGGTCAAGGTGGATGGAAAGACCGGGGAGAGATAGCACTAGCCAGACCTCCGCTGGAGTAGTGCAAATAGGAGTTGGACCCTCGGTAGGCTCATTTCCACCCAAATTCCAGTAAAGACCAATGGTCGCCGCCAACAAGAAATCAATGGTAAACGGCTATTGCGATAACCCAAATTCTTTTGCAAAAATTTTCGGAAGAGGTGGAAAGCATTGAACATCTGGGGAGACTTCTTGTCACTCAGACTCCAAGGAAGTTACTCTGAAAGAGCAATCTTTGATGATGGCTTGCGTGAGAACTCCCAGTGAGTAAATAATAATAATAATAATAATAATAATAATAATAATAATAATAATAATAATAATAGCAGCAGCAAATGTGTATATTAAGATCTTAAGTTACCATTAGCCACCAGAAAATACAAATGTGATTCTTCCTTTTTCAGGAGATTACGTGTAAACGGCCTGGAAAAATAAAGAAAAAAACCCCAACAAAACTCGGTTTTGCCTATAAATTTCTCATCAGATGGTAGGAATTAGCAAAATGCGGGATCGGATTTTGCATACAAAAGTATTTGATAAAACTACAAGTAAGTCGAAGATGTTACTTGATAACAAAAAGTGAAGCAGAGGGTATATGGTGAAGAAAAAAACGATTACACGTGAATGGATAGTCTGATGAAGGTAAATTATCCAATGACTGTAAAATCCAAAAATATAAATCCAAGAAAGTTAATTAAGCTTCCATTTGCACAAGTAAAATCCAAGGAAATCACATAATAGGAAGATGGTCCAAAATAATCCAAAATGGCGAAATTCAAGGAATAAGTCATAAACTTAGGACTTATTCCACGGATTTCGGCCTTTTGGATTATTTCCTCGGATCTTGTGCGAATGGAAAATTAAATACACTTTCTTGGACTTACATTTTTGGATTTTACCGTCATTTGATACTTTACCTTTCAGATGACTATCCATTCACGTGAAATCCCTTTTTTCTTCACCATATTCCCTCTGCTTGACTTTTTGTTATCAAGTAAGATCTTTGACTTACTTGTAGTTTCATCAAATACTTTTGTATGCAAAATCCGATCCCGCATTTTGCTAATTCCTACCCTCTGATGAGAAGGAAAGTATTTCTTCGAAACTCCGCGGATTAAGGACTATCCACTTATTAACTGTTTCCTTTTCAGATTAAATATGTTTTTAACTCATTTTTCAAAGTGTTTTTTAGCATGTTTTATTAACTTTTATCTTTTACATGTATATATATATATGTATATATATGTGTGTGTATATATATACGTGTATATGTATATATGTGTATATGTACATGTATATATATGTGTATATGTATATATATATTTATATGTATATATATATGTATATGCATATATATGTGTATATGTATTTATATATGTGTACATGTATGTATATATGTGTATATGTATATATATGTGTATATGTATGTATATATACATATATATATATGTGTGTGTGTGTGTATTTTAAAATAGTTATGTCTGTTCGATTAATTCAGGAATAATATATATATATATATATATATATATATATAACTACTTAATTTACTCACATAAAATAAATATACGAGAGTATAGATTTATGCGCAAACTTTAAGTATTTACTTCAAAAGTGCTCAATACGTAGGTAGAGCTAGTTAGTAATTTATAAAATATATATGGCGATTAAGCTTAGTCGCCATGTATATTTTATAAATCATTATATATATATATATATTAAGTGGAGATGGTAATTAATAAAAACTGAAGAAAGTGCTCGATACTGTTGTAGGGTCCTCAGACTTTTACAGAAAACTTTTTTCTGTAAAAGTCTGAGGACGATACAGACGGCCAAAAAAAAAAAAAAACGCCCGTGTAGCCGAAACAATAATGTAACTTAACAGAAAGATACGATAATAAAAATAAAACGTGTATATATATATATATATATATATATATATATATATATATATATATATATATATATATATATATATATATATATTATTCCTGAATTAATCGAACAGACATAACTATTTTAAAATGATATCTAAATAAGTCATGCTCCAAATCTTAGAAACAGGAATTAAAAAAGTAAAGAAAGTAAATGTAACAAACAGAAAAAAAAAACTTTCAAATGTGGTTCTCATAATTGATGAGGGACTTTGGAATGTGATGCACAACCACGATCAGGTAGGATTGTCAAATCCAATTTAAAGAAATGTTTAGTTCCACATTGATTTTTACAGTTATGTACTTTTCTATATCTACTCTTTTCTGCCTAGTTCTGCATCTATCATTCTCCCTTTATTTCTCGTTCTTATTCTCTCTTTCTTTATTCATTTTCCGAAATGTTTTACTTCCTAAAATAAGACGGCTTCTTACCGGTGAGAATTAACATTGATGAGATTTCAATTTGTGTTTTATTTAGTGTCATGACTATAATATGACACGGATATTAATTCCCGTGTCTCAAGATGCGTGCGTGGAATGAATTATTCGAAACATTTAACATTAATATGACTAGAATACACATTCATACACAAATACACATACATACCTATCTCTCATCTATAATGAGCAAACTCATTTTTGCTATTTATTTGTATTTCGAGTCTCATTTCAGATTCATTAATAAGCAAGAAAATCCTGAAAGGTTTATATTTACTCTAGTATTTGGATTCTGAATCGGTACATAAAATGCTTTCACCCTCAAAAACACTTACCAGCGTTAATTGACACCATGTTAAACCGATATACGAATGTTGAATTACATATGTATCACACTTAAACAAATAAAAATATCGTTTATTTATTTATTGAGGACTATTATCCTCATCTTTTATTAGTTGCTGTTTCACGACATTTCGGCTAACTAATCTTCTGGCCTTCGTTGGGTGGTAACCGCGACAGGATAGGAACTTCGAATTTCTTAACTGCATCCTCAGCAGTTAGGGGATTCAGAGTTCCTATCCCGTCGCGGTTACCAACTGACGAAGGCCGGAGGAATAGTTGGCTGAAACGTCGTGAAACAACAACTAAAAAATGATGAGGGTAGTCCGCAATAAATAAAGTAATAAATAATACTAATCTCAATAATGGATTCCAATTACATAATAAAAATATTGTTATGTAAAAGGTTAAAACGCGTAAAACCAACGCTGTAATTATAAATTCCGAACGGTCGTTTATAAATATAAAAACTCTCTAACCTCCGATACCTAGTAGGTAATACCATTTTCTTTTCCCTGTAATCCCATTTTCACAAAATAGATGTTGTGAGCCTATTCCTGTTTTACTGTTATTTTCATGGCAAGTGCTCGACTGAACGCTAATTTATGGTCTCCCTTGCCAAACTTTCAAAAAAATCCCTTGATTCTACACTCACTATCAATAATTTTCCCTCACTCTCTATGTGTACCTTTATTTAAACACAGATTCCATGAACAGCGCTTCTTTCTTAGAATTGCCTGCCTGTGGAATACTGTACCGCAGGCGTGCTTCCCGATTGAATACAGAATGATAATCTTAAATTCCAACGTAAGCCAGTTCTTGTTGGGCCGTCTCAATAAATAATAAAATTAAATTCAATTAACACCTTTAACGATTACTACACTACCACATTGCAGACATTAACCTTTATCCTCGATTGGACTTCCGGCTTGATAAGTGGTAACTCCTAAGTAAAAAAAAAAAGGAAGAAATTGTTGAGATAAATTGGAATGTTCAACTTTGCATTATTTTGTCGTTATGGAATCCATGTCATTTCATTCGAAATATTTCTATCGTTTGAAAAAAAATTATTGTTTATAAAGCTACGTGTGCGCGTCAACTGTTAAATTATATTTAAAATAATGGATTTCTTTCCGTGAACAAACTTTAGTACAAAAACAGAAAATTTGTTACACGCACACACACACACACACACACACACACACACACACACACACACACACATATATATATATTATTATTTTTATGCCTACATATATTATTGTTTAATGCATACGTAATCGTCAATGCAAGAGATGGGGATCAATGCTGGTGGAAAGATTCGAACTCCGCCAAGAAGCTATCTTTGACTCCATTAGCAAGGAACGTTCATCGTGAAAAAACTAAGGACATTTTAACATAAATGAAACTTAACGTTTATTACAGACGATTCGGGTGATCAAGTAACAGAAATGAACGATCTTGCACACAAGGCAAACTGACCGACTTTTTTATTTCCTATTTCTTAATCTGAAGAATTTAATTTTTTAACTGAAAATAGTTTTTCTTTTTTTTTGGATAGAGCACTGTCGTAAATAATCTCACCCGCTACTTAATTGGGTGAAAAATGCGAAGCGCGTTGTTTGTTTGGTTACAAACAGGCGATTTGAGCACTGTAAGAACGGTGGCGGATGTCTATTTAAATAAACATTCCGACGAGTTATTTGCGGGTTATTATCTGTGGTCGAGTGGGATAACTGCCGACTGTTAACACGACGGTTCTAGGTTCAATCCTTGGCTTGGGAGAGATGCTAGTCTAGCGGCACTGATGAGTTGTGATACAACGAAACAGGACTGTATGTCGATGACTACAAATATTATATATATATATATATATATATATATATATAAGAGCAAATAGTTAATAAAACAGGTTATAAAACACTTTGAAAAAGAGTTAAAAACATATTTAATCTGAAAGGAAACACTTAATAAGTGGATAGTCCTTAATCCACGGAGTTTTGAATAAATACTTTCCTTCTCATCAGAGGATAAGAAATTAGCAAAATGCGGGATCGGATTTTGTATACAAAAGTATTTGATCTGATGAAACTGCAAGTAAGTCAAAGATCTTACTTGATAACATAAAGTGAAGCGGAAGAAATATGGTGAAGAAAAAGGTGATTCCACTTTTTTGTTTTATTTTACTTCAGTCGAAGTTCTCAGAGATCAAGGGCAACACCTGGAATATATATATATATATATATATATATATATATATATATATATAACTGAATGTGTGTGTGTGTGTGTGTGTGTGTGTCTGGTCACGAATAGACTCCTATATGGTTGGCTATTTAAAAAAAACTGATTACATATAATGATAGAAGATGTATTGAGACAGAGGAATGGGTATGTTTGAACTGGCGGAACGGTGGTCCATTTAAATTTTGGGGTCTGCGTACGCGCCTGGTCAACAAAGTATGGAAATAAAAAAAATTAAAAATTAAAATAAAAACGTTTACAAGTGTTTTTGATATAGATGTACATAAGAATACTTTTATAAGTATGTTTTAATTTAAATATGGATGGTATAATAAAATTGCCGGGTCTGCGTTCGCGGCTGCCCTCCATAGAATGGAAATAGACTTTAATAAAGACTTTTCATATCTATCTGCGTAAGTATGCTTTGATAATTATGTTTCAGTTTTAAGAAATATGGTATAATAAAATTATGGGGTGTTCGTTCGCACCTGACCTCCATAGAATGGAAATATGTAACAAAGTTTAATTTTTTTGTTTTAATATAGATCCACAGAATATTGTGATAAGTGTTTCAGTGTGCACAGGTATGGTATAATAAATTATGGGGTTTATCTATTTTATTTTTACTTTCATCATATTTTGCTTTGGTTTTGATACCCCCAAATTCAAGCCAAATTTACAACCCTTCTTTTTCATAGCCTATCATACTTTCATAGATCAGAGTCCATTTTCTGTAGGCTGTTTTTGAACCCAATCAACGACGAGCGCTTTTGCTAGTATATATATATATATATATATATATATATATATATATATATATATATATATATATATATATATATATATATATATTCAAAACTTAAATATCCGACTTTAGATCTGTTAAGTGTGCGTTCTGTTTTATAATCAACTAGCATGGGCTCCCGGCGTTGTCCGGGTATTTGTGGATGTATCTTGAGCAACAAAAAAAATGTGGTCAATTTTCTTAACTTTGACCCCTATTATGACCCCTTAACATTTACTAATTTGGGCTCAAATCAAGTTATTAAGTTAGATCCATGCCCAAGGAATTTACATCTAAAATTTCAAGTGTTTAGACCCAAAATTGTCGGAGGAGTTTGGTAGACTTCTCAAAGGTAAAATCGTTGAACTTCCACCCCTTAATCGCCAAATTTCTGGCCGAAACCCGATCGCATCGATTTCCCCAAATCTCACTACCCTGTATATCAAATTTCAAATCTGTATACTTAAAATTAACAGAGTTATTGCGTAGGGAAATGTACACCCACAGACACACAGATACACAGACGGAAAAACACTTTCACTTTTATAGATATATAGATTTTGTTTGATTATGTTTACGTGCATCGGAGAAATTGTGTTTATACGAATACATGTGCTATTCTGAATTGTATGATTAAAACATTCGTTGAATTGGACGTACAGTATGCCTTTCTAATAACTAGTTCATGGTTTGTTAAATCTATAACAACATTTTGTTTATGAATAGGTTATGCATCCATTAACTTAATATTTTTTGAACAAAATATGAAATATAACATTGGGGTTATCAACATATAAAATATAACATATAACACAGGCAAAATGTAGAATTCTTATATGTTTGGGCTTCATAACAATACATGATGTGTATTTCCGGAAATTGTCATTTAATTTTGTTTTGATTTCGTACATTAATTCCGACCTACGCGACTCCTTTAAAATACATACTCAGCTGAATCACACTACTTTTACTCACAGAAAAAAATCCAGCCCCAATACCCTTTTTATTTTTTTTAGCATCGGTCGTCATCTCGTAATTTTTTAAATTACGTCATATCATATTTTACATAGTAAATACATATAGCCCCATTAGGTATATATTCTTATTTCACTCCAGGAATATTGGAATATATTTACTGAACAAAAACTGCTGGAATTACAACATAGCGTTTTAATATTCTTCGAGTCTCCCGCAAATAATACTAATACATTCTATAAAATATTATCAGTTCAAATTAATAACGAACAAAAAAAATCCTAGGAACTCTATTATGTATATAGATGGAATGTGCGAAACAGTGACCATGGCGCGTATTAACGCATACTGTGACTAATTTGATATTAATATTTTTATTCCAAATTATTTTCTTGAAAGCAATTATCTTAATAGATCTACTCATTCGAAATGTCGATTATCAAGCCATCGTAACGCGATGAAAATAAACGCAAGAATCATTCCAGGGCGTAAAATATGAATTGAAAAAATAAACAAATTAGAAATATATTTCTCAATTTCCGGACGTGAGGAGTTGGGTCATGGCATTGCTTTTTCTTTCATTGAAATTAATTTATTTTCTGTCTTTAAAATTAATGATCTCGGATTTTCTGGGGTTTTTCATCCTATCACACACGGCGTGGGCTAACAACTAAAAAACTTAAATCTTTTCATTCAGGGGAGGATTAAATTTAAATATGTTGAAAATATCAACAAAATAGGATTTTATTTGTATTCAAGACGCGTAATCGATTAAATTTTCGTTTTTTTGGTTGCCATTGTCCATTTTACTCTATAATAGGCACTCAATGACCTCATATCTTTTGGTGTTTAATTTTTTCAGCACGATATGTTATATGGGTCCCTAATCTCCATCTCTGCCATGATCTGAATAAGATCGAAGGGAGAGTTCCGAAAAATCATCGGAATACGGTAAGCCCATCTGGCATATACACACATGTTCATCTGCTTCGCGACGTCTCCTGGGAACATTCTGAACATTTCCTTATATCTTGACACATATTATAGTTTTATTTGAACTAGATTTTTTTTTATCTTTCTTATTCTAGCTTAATTCAGAAATGTGCTTTTTTAAATTTATTTTGGTTATCCAAATTAAATTTTGCCACACATTGTATTGATAATTCTTTGAACCTTACAAATAGCAGTTGTGTTTTGTCGATGTTGGCTGATAGAGCTGTCATTATGTTTGCATTGTGAAAGTTGGACATATTTCATCATTAATTCATTTCTTTATAGTCATGTGACTATAATTGTTGAAGCAATAAAGAACATTAACCATTACTCTTTCACTGTATTATACTCCTCTATTCTTTTATTTAAAATAATTACACTTAATTAATTATAATAAATCAATATGAATATTAACTACTATCATTTTTCATTTCCAAATAAGCATGTATGAAATGAAAGAATTTAAAAGACGCGTGAAATCAAGTAACCCTAACCCCCAGCACAAATTGCTATCTTTGATTACATGTGAAAGCTAATAGATAGATATTTTAAGTATATTTATTTTTGGTAGATTATATAAGTAGTTTTACGAAATCTGTTATATATAAGAAAATCTTATTTATTATATAGTTTGTACACATTCTTCATTATGGACAGCATATTTAACGTCTGTGGTTTTGATATCAAATAATCCATATTGATTTTGGTTGTTACTCGAAGATAATGATAAAAAATAAACCTTATCAAAATAAAAATGTATTCTCAAAAAATATATGATATCTCTGAATATTGGTGGACTTTCGTATTTACTTACAAGTACCCTTTCTTTAATGAAATGTATACATTATTCATTTACCAAAATGAATTGAACATAACACAATGATTAATGAGAAGCTAATCATAGTCGACGACACAGATATTGTAAAATATCCCAATTTGTAATAATAACGTAGCAGTTCCCCCCCTAAAACAAAACACCGTAGGTTTACAAAAACAGATGCCACATACAAATTAATTTTGTCTACACTATTAGCAAATATCTTATGTAACTATGGAACGACATTTTTGACACATTCATTCGTTATAATAAAACCAACGATTTACTCTTAGGGGTGACAATCACCTACGAAAGAAGTTGTTCCAAACTTTCCCCCACTTCACTAAGTCCTCACACCGCACCTATCCTAAACCGCGTACATTTTCACACAGGGTTCTTATATTGAGACCCCACCCTTCGCAACTTACCCGTACATTCATAAACATTACATTCCTCTTCCATTCTCTCGAAAGAAAAAACATTAAAGTCTCCCCAGACATGTTTCTGCATTTCTGATTCTCCTATTACAGAATGAAATTACTCCTATTATTAAACGAACACTTCGGAAAGTTTTAATTATTGTCCTCGCTTACCGCTACAGAAATACACTTATATTTAAACCAACGACCCTGCTATCTCATAAATAATAAATGTTTTTTACATTCAGAACTACGTAACACCACAAAAAATATAACCCACAGTTCTTTTACTTTTCATTATTTATGAGATAGCAGGGTCGCTATTTATAAATGTAATCCTTAATTTCGTTATTGAAAACACAACACACTTAGCCCGTCACATCTTACATACTCATACTATCCCTTTCCAAAAATTGGAACAGCGTGAACCGCTACAGAAGTGGTATGTACACAAGCCAGATTTAATGAATAGTTTGTGCATGTCACAAATAGAGCTTTTGGGTTGATTTCGGAGATTCGTTTCTGCACATCCGACCGGTGGTCAGATTGTAAAATTAAGCTTGACTGGGTATAGAAGCAATAACATCGAGACAACTAGTCGTTTGTCTCCACTGAAAGACATGGGCATTTTACCAAAGTTAAAATTTAAGTGTATTTCTATAAATCTACTCTAAATACATTTAAACTGTTTTATAGATTAAAAAAGACTTACTATTTTTATAACATTTTATTATTTTTTATACTTAAACTTCTAATATATAAGAACTTACACGTTATAGTAGTAGGAGTAGTAGTAGTAGTAGTAGTAGTAGTATATTGTATCTCTAGACTATTTTAAAAATAAAACATGATTTTATTTTTTAGGCGATTACGCGTTAACGCCTAAAAAACTAGGAGGAAAGATAAACAAACGAAGCAATCATTTAAGAATTTAGGGCGGAGATCCGCTTCAATATTAATTAGACGTAAAATGATTTTTCATTTCAGAGACATTGTCGCATTTTAGAACACAAACCAAAAATAAGTATTTTCCTCATGGAAATAAATCCTGTAAGCTTTTTGCTTTTTTGAGAGGGATCTGTGTAATTACGCATAGTTTTACAACCTTGCCAATCAGACTTCGGGTTAGTGGACATTTCTATAATGTTAGAGTAGCCTGCAAATGATGATTATTCATAATTTTTGATTAAATGACTGTATGGAAGTTTAAATTTAAAAATAATTGTGTGCTTTTTTCAAACAATATTTTGACGTTGTCCATATGCAATCGCATAAAACAAAATGAAAGTCGAATCAAACAAAAGGAAAATATCATTTTTAGCCAAGGGTTTTAGTCTAAAATTCTCACGATATTAGTAAAAAGTATTTCTATTCTAATTATCTGTATCTTGTTTTTGTTTCTTTTTTATCATTAAAACAAATCAATCTACTGCATAACTATGGCATTGTCAGTAGTAATAACCGGGCAAATATTTATGATTATGGTAAACACGTGAACATTCCTTGTTAACGAGAACGTATAGAATAGTTAAGAATACATTCACATCAGTTCTTTAGTTAAGAATTGTTTTCTATATAGCAACTATGTTATTTAGAAACTCAGGTTTTAAATGGAAAGGTGATTTTGTTAACTATTCTGTTCATAATGCCGTTTTATTTTGCATAACAATCGTTACATATTTTCAATTGTTTATGTAATATTCAAATAGCATTTTCCACCTAATTACAAATGCAAATCGGCTTTGTCTTGAAAGAGAAATTCATCTTTAGTTGTTTCATTATTTTGAATCAATTAAAAGGCAAACATCCGAGAAAAAATATTTAGACCCCCCCGTATATTCAATATATATCCCTCCCACACACACACTAAGTGCATCTTTTGCTTGCGAAAATATATAGACATAAGAATGTGTTAGGGTAATTCGGAAAAAAGACAAAAACAAATCACTAATTAAATATTTAGAAATTTAAAAAAATCGGAATCTGTATTCGTATCAGATCGGGAATTTAAGACAGCATCGGTAATTGACTCAGAATCGGAAGAAAAATTTGTAATAGTCCCATCACTAGTATATATATATATATATATATATATATATATATATATATGCATGATAAGACGTTGTAAGACGAGTTCCACTCCCTCAGACACTTAAAGTCTATGAGCCCAAAAATGACTTTTTTTAGTCCTACCGGCGAATTCACATGCTCAAGCAGACATGACACTGAAGAAGGTCATTAGTATATATATATATATATATATATATATATATATATATATATATATATATATATATATATATACATACACGCACACACACATATATACACATACACACATACGGCCTTTGAGCCTTTACACGACCGGTCGCCACAGTCGATTGAAAATTTCTTGGGGCGAGTAAAAGTCGTAAATCACTCGCCCGCCAGTCGATAAAATTTCTTTAAATAAAAAAAAAAAACGGGAAAACTCATTTATTTTACGACTCTCAAATATGTGCTGACTTAGAATGACCTATGTCTCATCATTTGTGAATTCTTTCATCTCTAGCTGTGAGATCGTTGGAATATCGTATTCAAAAAGGTGGTCACGCTAAAGGTCAACAAGAGGTCAAATTTACACAGTCGGTGTGTAGTCAAAATGTCGCTCTCTGATTTTGAAATTCATTTGGGAAAAAAATTCAACGTTACAACTACATACACTTCACGCTTACAAAAGGAAAGACGAACATTTGAAAGAGAAAAAAAAACGCATCGTTCCGTCAAGCACGCACCGAAAATTAAATTATACAACAAGTAACCTGTTTTCGCTTCAGTTTCGTTTCTTCGTAAAAAAACATTATTTATTCCAGGGACGATAGAAATGTATCAGGGTATAAACAAATCTGGACATGAATTATAAAAATGTAAGCATAAAAATATCAAGACGGCTGATTATTAGTAACATGTTATGCATGATATAATATTTCGACTTGCCTTGTAAAAAATAAAAATATAGAATCAATGTATAAAACCCGTTATTGTTTCATTAACAAAGCTATTTAATTACTAGGTTAATCTATATAAATTTCGCTGAAATGTTCAATGATGTCCATATTTATTATGATCTCGCTTCGAGTTTTGTTCAATAATTATTGTAAGTAACTATTTCTGATTCTTTTGAGCGGCTGGGATGATTGTGTTTCAAAATATTTTTCAATTAGAGATTTCATATTGAAATGTTTTCATGAAAAAATTATCTCTAATATTTGTTTTACATTTTAAAATATATTTATTTCAAGGGTGTGATTTTACATTATGTTTTCTTTGTGTATAAAATTTGATATAATCGTTTTCTAACGGTACCAATAAACACAGTCTTGAATTATTTATATTTCAATTGTCGTTTTGATACAACGCATTCGAAGAAATGATTCTTTTTTCTATGGAACAATAATATGAATGATGCTATATAAAGAAACTGATGTTGTACTTTAACGTTTTGTTGAATATTTACTAAAATGTTTGTAGCAATAAAATAGTTGATTTATAATAAATATTTTCTTGTTAGAAACACACACGGTAATTTCTTGAATTGTTGTAAAATTATTTACTATTATTGACTGAAACAAAGACATAAAGTCGGACGAGTAAAACTATTTGGGGATGAGTAAATTTTCCCTCGAACTCGACCGGCGGTCGAGTGATTTATTTTTCAAATCTCAAAGACTGCACACATATATACATATATACAGACACACACAATACATAGTACGAATAAACACATATACATACACACATGCTTACATACACATATACGTAGACATATGTACACACATATACATACATATACACATCCAAATACGTACACATATATACACACATACATACACACATTTAGCTACATATACATATGCATACATATGTATGCATTTATACACATACATACGCATGTGGATATATACACATAGATATACATATACGCACAAACATATGTATACATATATACATACAAACACCCATAAACATATATACACACATACAAACACCCATAAACATATATACACATATTATACATAGATATACATGCATATACATGCACATGTGCATATATAAACATACATACACATATACATACATATACACACATATACATATAATGATGGTATATCAATTATTACATGTCACAACTTTTCCGTCGCCATAGCACTATTTTTATAGACAAATGCCTGAGGGAGTATCTATACAAAGATGATGTTACAGAGTTTTAGATTTGTACGATAGCTAAATCTCTCTATCGGTTCAAAATGTTGAGATCCAGCAACAATCAAGAGCAAGATAACTAGCGACAAGTTAAACTGTAGACCAACTTATGCGGGTACTGGTCTCCCACTTTATGTTTTTTTTTTAATCAGAGATTTGCTTCTCCTAGAGGGGTTGTGTTCACCACAGCTTAGGGAGCCCACTACACCCCACATACACATGAAAATAAACACATGCATGCACACATACATGCATACTCACAGAATGCAATCAAGCATACATACACATATACACACACATGAAAACATACACACATAGAGGCACACATATAAGCATGTACGTACATATGCATACACACAAGTACACATACATATACATGTAAAACACACATGGAGGAGCGTTTCAAAAGTCATATATTCTCAATGATCAGGATGAAGGTGATGGATACAATTCAATAGGTTTGACAGAAATATAAAAAAAGGAAAAACAATCCAAAAACAACAATTTGTAGAAGTCAATCGTTTAAGAGTTTGTGCAACTTTACAAATAAATGGATGTAGGAATCAGACGAAAACAAAATCCAGCAGTTCAGTACTAAAACGCCTGGACTTGTTTTAAAAAAAGAAATAAAATGTTTGTTTACAAGACACACACTTCTGCTGTAGATAATGATGATGATTGCAAATTTCACAAATTATTTTACAAATAAATGGACGTAGAAATCAGACGAAAAGAATTATCCAACTAAACACCTGTGTATAGGCAATAATTTTTTTTTTTAATTACGACATTTTTTTACTGTGGTTGGGAGGGATGGTCACCACTTATCATGTCTCAGAGGACACTCTACGATAAGGTTTTATAAGTTTTAGGGAGAAGGTGAGAGAGCATGATTAGTAATAGTGGAACTTGGGTATGGCATACATTGTTTAAGAAGACGGCTCTACATAACTTATTGATATTTTATTTAAAAATGACCATGATTCAATAATATAGTCCACTGGGAAGCAGCCCCAACATATTGTACCACCGATGGACAGTTCTAGGAAAGAAATTGACGTTAAAATCGATTTAGAATTACATGCTAATAGAAAAAAGAAACACATTTAATTCCTCTTTTTTAGCTAAAAACATCATTTCGATCCATTATGCCAACCTTTTTTAAAAACGTTGATAATACTAGCATATTTACTCAATCAGAAGTGTTTTTATTCAGATATCATGCATAGTATTAAATGGATTTTTATCCCTAAATAGTCAGCATGAATTTTTGTTAACTTAATCGCCGCTAGCCAATTTTTAATCAACTTTTTAGATAATCTGTTCCGGTCTCGAATCTTTATGTGTACCAAGCTATTTATCCCAGTATGCTTAAATCAATATGTATGCACATAATTTACATGGGATCAGAGGGTGAATATATTTCCTAAATTTTGTATTTTAAATGGCTTTTAATCTAAGTATAAATGCATGAGTATATAATGAATTCACGTTAAAATAAAATTTTTTAAAAAAGATTAATTTCAGGATACTAGTAACTCCAAGAATTTGTGCAAAATGGTGTGGAAATTTCATTAGTTTCATTTTTTTTCAAATTTTTTGGTGCAATTTTAAACAGGTAATTTTTAATGAAAAAAATGACTAGGATAAAAAAACACTTTTTAAATACAATTTTTGGGTGCAGTCTTACATGAAAACAATTGTAAATTTTAAACATTAAACAATAATAAAAAAATTGAGTTTCTTATTGAAAAACAACAAAAACATAGAAAAAGAACGATTCGATAAAAAAATTCTTTGGTTAAATAAAAATTTAAATTTAAAAAGAAACAGGAAAAAAGTCTAAATGTTTTCTATATTACAAATGTTTTTAAAAATATGTAAAAAGAAGCTTTTTGAAATTCGAAAGATAAAAATAATTATCTAAATAAACATTTTGTGGGAAGCTTTACATCAAAAGAAATTTGTAAATTTCAAACAAAAAACAATTTAGATGAAAAAAAATCGAGTAGTCTTATCGAAAAGAAAATAATGATTCAATAAAAACAATTCTTAAATTAAAAATAAAAAGTCCTAAATATTTTTCTAGTGGAAAAGTGCTTTAAAAAATACGTAAAAATCTCATTATCCTTATTCAAAATAGGAATAAAAAAACAAAAACAAAACACGTCTATGTGTTTCGTTTAAATGAAATACAACGCGGACAGGATCAGTACAAACATCGTGTAGAGGAACCGTGGTTTTCGGTCGTCATTGATGTCGTCGTTGTTGGTCCCATATTGCTGTAGTTTTGAAGATTTTAGAGTTCCTCATCAGAAAAATCTCAGTTATAAGGTTTGTGATCGTTGACGACAAAGTTGACTGCTGTAAAATTTACTTTCGCAATGCAGGTGAGAAGTTTTTTTGTATTCGGGACAACCATTTTCTCGACAGTTTTCTTTTTCACGAATTGTGCGATACTCTTCTCTGTACTCTCGTTGTATAACTTCTAATAAAGTATCCGCGGAAACGAAAGATAACATTAAAACAGCCACGAAAGCCAACAACAACTTATTTTTTAAAAATAATCATCTTGGAAATGTCCGAGTCTGGTAGCGTACTAACACGAATGTCATGTATATATACATATATACACCCAGGGGATCGGACAAAAGTACACCGGACAAAACCCGCTAACAAATTTAAGCAAAAACAGATAAAATCACAAATAAATGAAAACATATAAACCACTTTTTATATTTTTATTTTAATTTAATTAGATTTAGGAACATTAGACACCCGGAAACTAATTTTAGCAAGGTATAACAATTAAGCATTACGGAATAAATGTTAATTGAAGATAGAGTTTGACCATTCTGAAAGAGGATATAGTTTTACATAGGATCCATGTGCCTCTCACAGAAATATACGTATTTTTAAATATTTACTCTTGTTTGAAAGCAAGTAAGTCGATTTTTCTAAGTAAGGTAGATTTTTCTTGTATTATCTTTTACAATTATTATATTAATAAAAAAGTAAAAAATTAAAAACCTAATACCAGAATTTATTCATCATAATACATTTCGGTTTAATCGTAAGTACGTCAGTGATTATAACATTTTTAATAGTTTGAAAAAAATCAATTAGTCTGTGATTGTTCGAAACTTGACAGGAATTCGTCAGTATTTAAACTATCGAATAGAAATCCACTTAAATAGTATGCATTATATCCCCTGATATTACGACAATAAAATCTGTTTACAGTCGATTTTTATTCCGTACTTGCTTAATGTTTCTACAATTCCAAAATTACGTAATTTTCTGTTGCTAATTTTCCGCTGTATCATTTAATTATCAGTGATGTTCGGAAGTATTTTTCTTGAAACATATGTTTTGTTTAATTTTTCAACATTTTTTGGAACATGTAAATCAACTGCTTTGACGAGGTTTATCGAATAAGTCATATGTATTGTTAATGAAGTTGATGGTAATATCTATAACGTTCACTGCTTTATGCTTAACATCACTGATTATTCTAAGGTCAATATTATTAAAGAATTCTGTAGTAATTAATTAGTTCTTACTAAATTTCTATGACCAAAGTAATATATAAATTGCGCGTCATCTCTATAAAGATCTCCTCTTATACCCTATACGTTTCTATTTATTTACTTAGGAATGTAAAGACCCGCATTGTTTGTTACCTGAGCCAAGTCGGGGCATCGTCGTAATATCAAAGTTTACAATTTATTTTTGTATTTAATTAATGTTCTCCTAGGTAATTTTTCTATTTAAATTCGAATTTGGATATATTTATATTAGCATCCGCTCGTTCTAAAGCACTGTCCAAGCATTTAAACAAAATTGATTGGTAATAATAACCAATGCCAAATATTATAAACTTACTATTCTTATTTGGGTAATGTATAACACTGATTCAGATATTTCTCGGATGCTGCCCGTAATTCAGAGTTACCTTAAATTTAATTTTTGGCAGAATCATATCTAGAATTTTCTTACTAATTATTCTTATTTCAAATATAGCACTCAGAATTTATCTTATACTAGTGTTGCAGTTAAATCTTTCTTTTTGGTCTACACTAACTACATGGAAATTTGCCGGCTTTTAGAAGATTATAACATTATTCTATGGTTACAATTTTGTGACAATTGGTAAAATAAGCCCTATATTTTAGAACCAATAAAATTTGGCTACATTAGTATATATAGTGGCGTGGCAGGCTAACTTCAATTTTGCTGCTTTGGGATAAATTTTGCTTAGGATTTTTCTTTGATTAGTTGTCTCCCATGTGGCTTTACCAGACCATTAATACATAGATATACCACATCTTTGGCAATGTTATAAGTTCCAAATCTCAGCGACTATTAACCAAAATAAAAACTGTAAGCTCGTTGCAAAGATAATGACTTAAATTGTGTAGTGGCTATGTGACATTTGCTCTTAAAATGGCACATGATCCAAATCCTATTTTTGACACTTTTTTCACACCCTAAAATTTTGGCCTTGATGAAAGGGAAACTAAAACTTACTATTATGGTTTAAAATGATCTGAAATAACAGTAAGGGGAGACTTAATTCCAAATATGTTTCATATGTTATATCTTACCTCTTTGGTTTTCATACATAAAGTAAATTTCACAGTATATAAGGATTATTTTATCTTGGAGATATTCATAATCGTATCCTATTTCAAAAAGAAGGGAAATATAACATATAAGAAATATTTAGAAATCAAGTCTCCCCTTGCGGTTATTTCATTTCCCGGTCTTCAAATTTGTGTATGGTCCGGCGTTGTTTATTTGCAAATAAAACATTTTTCTTTCCTCTGACTTTACATAGGCAATCAAGGCCTTCATCTTTTCAACGTTTCATCGTAACGGTCAGAGTCAACCCTGGTTCCAAGAAATCCAAGAGGATGGCGCCCCTCTTGACATATAACAGTGCACATCATTTTATCATTTTACCTGTAGATGTCTGTATGTTTGACTTCGTTGCTGGGTCGATGAATCTCATAATTTTATAGTTTTCACAAGAAGTAATGTTAAAAAACGATCGAAGTCGAAATACAGGTAGATAATGAAAAGCCGAACAAGGTTGACAATATATTAAAAAGAACAACATCTACGCCTTTGGCTATCAATGATAGAAAGAGAAGAACGGTGGAGAGTAAAACAACTAAAATAGCAGCAGCTATGTCTAGTGACTAAGTAGCCCTGGTAAAAACATTAATACGATATGGAAATTGTTAATTATAAATAATAGATGCTATATATAATAATATAACGGTTCAAAAGAGAGTCGCCAACCTGATAGGTCCTGAACTGTCATCTAAGCTTCAACCTCTGTTTCATCGAGGAAATGTTGTGCCCCTCTGCCTGTTCTACAAGTATTTTAGTAATGCATGCTCCGACGAGCTACAAGCACTTGTGCACCCTCGACATAAATACTCCAACAAACCCGACAACCAGCTAAATCCCACCCATCTGCTTCACTTTTTGTTATCAAGTAAGATCTTTGACTTATTAGTAATTTCATCAAATACTTTTCTATGCAAAATCCGATCCCGCATTTTGCTAATTCCTACCATCTGTTGATAAGGAAAGTGTTTTCTCGAAACTCCGCGGATTAAGGACTATCCACTTATTAAGTGTTTCCTTTTAAGATTAAATATGTTTTCACTCTTTTTCAAAGTGTTTTTAACATGTTTTATTAACTATTTGTTCTTATATAAGCGGGATACGACGCAGATTAAAAATCAAATGAAAAATCCTGATGGATATTACTAGAGGAAATACTTTCCGGGTGATCCTAGCCCCGTATACCTTCCAGAAAATCAATAAGGAACAACCATGTATCTTTGTTATAGGGGATTAATGCCTCCTCCCCTGGACCAATATTCTGCCTTCCTAGAAATAAAACCCCGGAGGACATTATACTCCTTCCGATAATGGACTGCCCAGATTGTATGAAATTCCATTTTTCATATAATTATTTTCATATAATTATCATTCACCACCCAAAAAAACTATTTTCAATATTTGTGCTGAAAAGCAAAATACGTGTCTATTCACAGCTGAACATTTTGCTAACCGCATTTCATTTCCTCTCATGATATGAGCCATTATTGAAAATCTATGGATTAAGGAAATACACATAACCCCTTCTATATATTCCTTTTGTCAAACAATAATTTCTTAACTCGAATATACGTGTCTATATTTTGATTTTCAGAATTTAAATTTAATCACTAAACTTATATATATATATATATATAAGTATATATATATATATATATATATATATATATATATATATATATATATATATATATCACTGGTGACTTGACTAGCTATCACTACTACTAGCCGGAGTTCAAACAGCAGTCGATTAAATGGTACCTTTCACGCTCCCCTGCAAAGAAGCACACACACGCATGCGCGTGCACACACGCATTAATATATATATATATATATATTTATATATATATGTGTATGTGTGACTTTCTTTGTTCACGTTATAAAATGCATTTACTGATATTCTTCCTTGATCTTTTTTAGCATTCAAGCCATGTTCAGAGCACATATGAAGACAATTGATGCGCGCTTACTCCGCCCTATTTAATAGAAATTAGGAAATTTTAAATCTCAACAGCGAACTAGAAATTAATACTTCGTTATATGATGCATATGGGAAATGGTTACGTCGTGACTTACCGCGGGTGCACGCCGTTTAGCTCATGCGGAAATATGGCTGTCAGAAAAAAATGTCGAAGAGATAAAACATTAAATACAAAAAGAGGTATACTAATAACATTATTAAAATAAGATAAGGTATATAATCTTTTGTACAGCAAGATCATGTTTTATCTTTCATATTTCCTTATATTGTTTTAGATCGCGCATCAAGCCTAATTAACTTTAATTCAATAAATTTCGGAATTTTTTGGATAAGGATTTGTCTTATTTTCTGTTATTTAAATTTCTCTTCTCATCCTGGATGTTGTTCTCACAACTTTTCCGTCGTAAGGTGCGTTTTCTCAAATTGCTGGCGGGTCGCAATGAATATTATGCACAGTAATAATAAATACCAATTGACAGTATTCTGAGTCAATAATCTGTACAAGCGAGACAAAGAATAATCTCAATAAGTAAAAATAAATAATAGAAATTAATTAAAGTTTGTACCGGGTCATGGCTAGATGGACTTAAAAAATGAAAAAACAATATTAATACTAGCGACGGTACAATTACCATGTCTCCTGATTTCAATACAATTACCAGTTCTGATTCCGATTATTTTAAAATCTCTATTTAGCTGAACAGTTTTTATTAGATTACGGAAAAATCCATCTGCAAAGAGTGTTTCCAAATGTAAAAAAACACGTATAGAAATGGTGATCTATAGATTTGAGTTTTACTGGTAGTTTAAAATCCAAGAAATATATAGCAGAAGTGAAAAACTAAATAAAATTAAAACAAGCCGTGCGTGCATGTGAGATGACGACACAAAAAATAGTGAAGAAATTATGAATGTGAGAAGTGTGAAGTGCCAACACTGCCTTCACATTTTCGCCAAGTTTCAGAAAAATCGAATGGATGCGGTAAACTGTCATTTCTTGCAATTTTGGGGCATTTGTGACAACTTTTGAACTCCTGGGAACGCCGAGTCCCAGTGAAAACTGACAAACGATGCAGTTTCACGCGTTAAGACATGTATTTTTATGGAAAACTACTATATAGACATACATATCAAGTTCTTGAGTAATATCTATTGAATATGCAAGAACAACAAAAAGAGGCATTTTTAGCACTAAAAGCCCCATGGTCGCGAACCAGAATTTTGCTAGGGTCACCCATACTAGATTTATATTAAGAACAATAGACTGATGATTTTAGCCACGTCTAAAAAAATCTAATGGATGGATCCAAAGTTATGGGGCAAAATGTGTCATTTTGGGCCATTTTAGGGTCAGTTTTGAACTCTTTTGAGCCCTCGAAGACGCAACGGGAATTTTTGTGAAATTTTCTTTTTACTATGCACATTTAATGAAATACAATTTGTGGCAAAATTTCAGGAAAAACTAATGGACGGTTATCTGACAATAGTCGGGAATAACGGACGTACGGAAGCACGGACGCCACTGAAAACATAGGTCCCTCTCCGAAATCGGGGGACCAATAATCGTTTTTGGCATCAGAAAAAATATAAACTTTTTTCTGATACCGATACCCATTCAGATACTCTCAGAAGTTCCAAGTTTTACAAGTCAAGATTCCGATTAATCTTCAACACTAATTTAAACTAATATTTCATATTTCATCTTTACACATGCCTTTTAACACATGATGAATCATGCAGAGATGGCTAAACATAAATGGCGAAAGATAGAGCTACACGTCTCCCATAATTTTGTTACCTGGCTAAAGGACAATGTTCTTTACTTTATACGAATGGCCATCAAAATATCGAGAACTCAACTTAGTTGATCTTCAAAGTGTAGTACACCTTCATTTATAGACGAAGTAGGTAACAGCTTGTACGGTATAATCATATTGGCACATCGATTCCTGTTAGACCACCGAAGTAAAGCAACGTTAAGCCTGGTCAATACTTAAATGAGTGAACATTTGGGTATTACAAGAGCTGTATGTGCTCTCTGCTTTTCTCGTTTCCTAGTCATTCTCCTTGCTAATGGATTCAAGCAGTGTCGATTCAAGAGAGTTGTTGTTAGAAAATAGCACAACCTTGCCTCACAATTACACGCGCAGATAGCCTTACAGAGGGCATATATTGTCTTTCGACACAGAACAAAAGCGATGCCGGAGGTTACATACATAAAGTATTTATGATCTCGTTGATGGAAGCTTCGAAAATATCAAGACGTCTTTAAATACTGAGTATTTGATTCAATCTCACTATATTAATATATGACAGGGTTATAAAGTGGTCAGAATCCAGCAGGAGCCTCTATAATAAGAGCAGTCTATAATAAGAGCAGTCTATAATAAGAGCAGTCTATAATAAGAGCAGTCTGGCTTATTAAAAATTGCCTCGATAACCACCTCGTAATTTTACTTTCAAAGTGCTTCAGGTAGTTAGCAAAAACAAATCTCCCAAAGAGAGAAGATAATGGCTGGAAGAGTGTTCCTATTAGTACTATCTATGCAAAAACCACAGCCCGACATATAAAACAGAAATCGAAATGGTCCTGTTTCTGTCGTAGTGTTCATTGACTGGTATTCTCCTGGCAAAAGTGCCCGAACAACTAAATCTAGCTTAGAACCGTTATATGGTCTACATCATTGTGTAGTGTCTCAGTTTCGCCTTTTCGTAAAATATTTATGTTTTTGTCTTGCATTCACATTATATTACAAACAATGAAGTTTTGTTTTCAACAATTTTATATGTACGTGTAAATTATGTGACTCTGTATTATTTGACGTATGTCGATTATTCTTCTTGTTTTCCATATTATTCTAAGGTTTCGGATGTTTATTACGAACCTGAGAATCTGTACACAAATTGGACCTTTTACTTTAATCATTGTATGGAGATTGCTATTATCTCGGCAGTCAGAAACGGGTAGAAATCTTAAGCACTACTTAATTACATTCTTAGCATTGTGTGGATTCAAAATTAAATCTTCAACCTGCAAACGGATGCCATTTTGAAAATAATTAGGAATTACTTACAAGAGGGAACGAACACAATCTACTCCCATGGATTAAGCATACGGTTCAGTTCGATTTATGTTACATTACAGAATTCGATATAAAAATTGGCCAGAAGTAATACTCGTACCTTAAGTTCGGAGGTTAAATCAGCCGAAAATGAAAAAAAATCTAAAATTAGAACCGTAATCAAAACAATAGAAAACCATTAGCCTGAAGCATAATAGTACTAAGTTTCTTGTTTTGTACGACGGGTATAATTCAAAATATTAGGAGCCTCGAATATTAAGACGATCGCGCTCGGCAGACTGCGGTTCATAACTAACATTTTAAAGCCTTCATTGACGCTGATTCTCGCAAAACAACACGAAAAGTTGCTTTTGAACTCGAAATCGACCACTCAACACTATTTCGCCATTTAAAACAAATAGGGAAATCAAAAAAGTTGGATAAATGGGTGCTGCATTAATTGAACGATAATTAAAAATCATCGTTTTGAGGTCTTTTAAACGCTCCTTCTGCGCAACAAAGTCGACCCATTTCTCGAGCGGATTTTGACGTGTGATAAAAAGTGGATCCTCTACGACAACGGACGACGTTCGACACGGTGATTGGATGTCACAGAAGCTCTACAACATTTCCCAAAGCCAAAATTGCACAAAAAAGGTTATGGTGACCTTTTGGTGCACTGCGACTGGTCTCATCCGTCCACAGCTTCTTGCCGACAAATTGAAGAAATGCACCAGAAGCTACAACTTATGTGCCCGAGATTGGTCAATATGAAGGGGCAAATTCTCCTCTATGACAACGCTCGACCGCATGTTGCTCAACTGACCTTTCAGAAGCTGAACGAATTGGGTTACGATACACTGTCTCATCCGCCATATTCACCGAACCTGTCGCCCATCAATTATCAATTTTTCAAACATCTCGGCACCTTCCTGCAAGAAAAATGCCTCAAAAGCCGAGATGATACCGAATCAACTTTGAATGACTTCATCGCTTCCAGAACTCCAAATTTCTATGACAATAGGATAAGTAAACTTGTTTCTTGTTGGCAAAAATGTGTCGATTCTAATGGTCCTTATTTCGATTTATAAAGTTTATTATGAAAAGAGTTATGATCTTTTGAAGTTGAGCGGCAAAAAAAAAAATATTTTTGCACTAACCTAATCAATTTTCTGTCATCTCTATATTTTCCTTTCTTCTGAAATCTGTTATTGATTTTGATGCTTTCTAATCCATCAATTGTAAATCCTGATACGAATCGATATTTAATTGCAATAAGGTGTTATTGTCCGTTTTTTTTAAGAACAAAACATATTAAACATGTACATAAAGAAACAGGATAAAAATAATTGATGATTAAAAAATATAAAACAATCGAGAAAAATTACTTTTTAATACGATTTTAATTGATATCCCTGGGCGCGTTTTCTTTAAAATCATTGTCTTTGAAAGAATAACTGAAACGATATTACGATTCTGCGCTGCCATCTAAGATAAACAATTTGTAATGAACAAATCTGATAAAGCTAAGGTCATTCTGCATAATTAGATACGAAATGGCCGGTAGTTTTGTATTCCATTGAAAAAATTAATTGATTTAAATACTCTTAAAGTGTAAATTAGCTAGTACATCCGGGTGCGAATACGTTTAACAGCATTAGTAAGGTATTGTTGTTCAGTTGTTAAATCAATAAAAATCCATAACAAGTAACAGAAATATAAAATAAAGAAATTAATGAATACACGAAGAGAACTAAAAACAAATTAAAACTGTAAACGTTCATTTAACAATGTCCTTGAGCGTGTTTTGTTCGAAATCTTAGCTTTTATTCGAAGCAAATGTTTCTTTGACTTGTCTTGGATAACGCAAGCGCACAGGAAGTTCATTATGCAACTTAACTAACTCGCTGCGCATTCGAACATATTTTTTTAATCGAAAAAAGAATTGATTTTATAATTAAAACAGTCGACTTTGAAAATGACGGTATGCATTCGTTGCTTTTAATGTCGAATTAAGGAAAATAAAAACAAAATAAAATGAACGTTCTCACGATTTCGTGGCGACCTCCTGAATAACCCAGTTGGAATGAGCATAAGAGTTGAAAAAGTCATACGTTACGATGACATTTACCTCGTATGATTTCGGGGCGAATCTTTTAATTTAAAACATTTCAAAAGACAAAAGAAAGAAGTAGAAATACACGAGAAACAATGCTTCGATTTGTGTTGCATACAATTTTATTTTTGTGTTTCATTTTTTTCAGATCATCTTTGAACAATTTATCTTGCATCTAATATAGTATTTATATTTCCTAATAAGGAATGTCACCTTTAAAGAGATAGAATATGATCAATGAAAATCATCAGCGTTTTGTTAATGATATTAAAGAACAACCCTGTTATAAAGTGGCCCCGGCATACGTTTTTTTCAGGTTATGATATGGAATACGATGTTTCTCCGACCCCTGTTTGCGGTATTTGCCGCACATTATTTTGGCGTAATTGCACCAAGTCCGGGGTAATTGCGGCAACTAGGTAAAAGTGCTCTTTCGGCAACCACGCATATAAAGAGCACTTTTTTTAGTTGGCGCAATTACCCCAGAATTTGCGTAATTACTTTAAAACACGGTAATGACATTTGATTATATATATATATATATATATATATATATATATATATATATATATATATATATATACATAATTATTTTCTTTACTATAATAATTAAATACCTACAGATACTAGTGTTTCATCCTCTTGGGAATCTCCAGTGCAGGGTGTCACGAGTAATACCTGTCGAACGGTTCGAACCCCGCAACACGAAACATTTCTGGCTCGATTAGCGAAGACCTAATCAATTCGGCTACCATTACCCGCGTGAAATAACGTTGAATTTTAAACATTTTTAATATATATATATATATATATATATATATATATATATATATGTGTGTGTGTGTGTGTGTGTGTGTATGTGTGTGTATTATATACTGTACTGTATATTCTTACTAATTTTTAATTTGTACTGTATAAGATTTTGCATAGGCCCCGCCATACGGCGATTTCAACTTGTGATTCCAACCTCGAGAACGGATTAATGCTATATCCTGCTGTTCTACTGTATTAATTTGTGTATAAAACCAAGAGACATAATTTAGTATATAATGAAGCGAGATTAAAGGTTATCATCAAAATTAACGAGATCAAAATATGTTTATGAAAATTATTTGAAAACTAGCAGAGGTAACTGGCGTTGTCAGGGACCACGAAAATAAAATAAAGTGCTTATTTTAAAATGAAGGATTAGTGTAAAAATCCTCCATGTTTTTTTCTCATAATACCAAGAGGAAATAAATATAGATCACATTTAGACATACACCCCCTGCGCGTAGTAGTTGTGCTTTAAAATTGATAATGATTGGTCTATTAGTTTATGGTGTGAATTTTAATCAAGCAAATAACGTTACCATTGGTGTTTTTATTTTACTTGAGTCGAAGTTCTCACAAATCAAGGAGACCACTACCTAAGGCTTAAACTTGAACTCTATATGAGATACATAGATATTTGAATGCTCCATTAAAATTCTTTATCTCTCAAACACTGACTTAGTAAATGAATGAGACCATACATTTTCTCCCAACTAACCATTTTTATACGTTGTTGGATATCTTTTGTTTTGGTCTCTTGGTCTTACTGGATTACAGAACAAGACTTCATCTAGTCTGGTGAAGTATCAAGTTTCATGTTACTTCTGTGTATGTGTGTGTGAGAGTGTGAATACATTACAGATTACACAGGATTTAGGCCGCAGTAGGAGATATTTTGTATATTCAAAAAAGTAAACCAACATCCAGCGTCTATAAAACGTAGGTTATTTTAAAAAATTGAAATAGATTTTAAAAGTAAAAAAATAAAAATGTGTGTGGTAGATCTTGGGAGAAAAAGAGGTATTTGATATAAGTGTTTTTATTAGTTCCAAGTTTAAAAATGTAATAAATAAAGAAAAGATTACAACGCCAACACAATTAAACTGCATAAGAAATAAAAAATAAAATAAAACATAAATGAATTGATAATTAA